>NC_080176.1:5526736-5779371 GCF_950295315.1 Erinaceus europaeus
CCTACCTATCTGGGGTGCTGGGAGGGGACGCCCACCTATCTTGGGGTGCTGGAAGCAAGAACACTTTGCCCTGCCTGCACTGAGGTGCTGAGAGGGGATTGAACCCAATATATCTCCCCCCCTCGCTTTAATAAATACTTAGTTATTATTGAAAGGGGGGTGGCCGGACCATCATTCTGGCATGTGATTTGAGGATCGCACTCAAGACCTCATGCTTGAGGGTTCAGCACTTTACCCTGCATCTCCTCTCAACTCACAAGGGCCTTCTGTTTCCAACACTCTAGTCACTGTGCCATCTCAAAGGCCGCAGGTAAATAATCTTAAAAATCAGGGTCAAGGAAATCGCTTTGCCACGCGTGTGACTCAGGTTCAAGCCTGGCTCCCTGTGCTTTAAGGGAAACTTCAGGGCTGTGGTGTCTCCCTCTCTTGTTATTTTATTTATTTATTTTTAATAATTTGTTTATTTATTCATGAGAAAGATAGGCAGAGAGAAAAAGAACCAGACATCACTCTGGCACATGTGCTGCCGGGGATTGAACTCAGGATCTCATGGTTGAGAATTCAATGCTTTATTCACTATGCCACCTTTCAGATCATTTTATTTTATTTTAATTCTTTAGGTATTTATTTTACCAGAATTACTCAACTCTGGCTTAATAGGCCTGGAGCAGACCAGGGGTCTTGAACCCATCTGCTCACGTGTAATAACATGTGTGCTCTACCAGCTGACCCACCAGTTGGCCCTCTTTCAGCCTAGACTGGTGAAGCCCTAGAGGTGATTAAAAAAAAAAAATTAACTGACCCCAGGGAGACAGTAGCTTAGTGCTTAGTGGGATCACGTATGTGTGAGAGCCTGACACGGCGTTACATCATTCATGATATATACTCACTGGTTACTGACAGAGAGAAGGAGAGAGCACCAGAGCATCGCTCTGACGGAGGGATGCTGGAGATCAGGCTCATACGCCCAAGTCCTCTGGCCACTGTGCTACCTCCTGGGTTGCTGGCACCACATTATAATGAGCAGGGTGAGAGCGGGGTAGATAGCATAACGGGTATGCAAAGAGACTTTCAGGCAAGAGACTCTGAAATCCCAGGTTCAGTCCCCTGCACCACCATAAACCAGAGCTGAGCAGTGCTCTGGGAAAAAGAAGGGGAGGAGGACAAAGAGGAGGGAAAGTAGAAGAAAAAAGCAGGGTGGCAGGGTCGGGCGGTAGCACAGCGGGTTAAGTGCACATGGTATGAAGCGCAAGGACCGGCATTAAGGATCTCGGTTCGAGCCCCCGGCCCCCCACCTGCAGGGGGGGCACTTCATAGGCGGTGAATAAGGTCTGCAGGTGTCTATCTTTCTTTCCACTCTCTATCTTCTCCTCCTCTCTGTATTTCTCTCTGTCTTGTCCAACAACAATGACAGCAACAACAACAAGGATGAACAAGGGCAACAAATGGAAAAAAAAAGTAGCCTCCAGGAGCAGTGGGTATGTAGTGCAGACACTGAGCCCCATCGATGACCCTGGAGGCAAAAAAAAAGGCAGGGTGGCCTGGGAAGGGGTACCGGACTCCCAAGCGTGTGACTCCGAGTTTGACCCCGTCATCACATGTGCCAGAGCAATGCTGATTCTCTCCTCATCTCTCTCATTAATAACTGACTTTAAATTGTTTTCTTTAGTTATTTAGTGGACAGAGACAGAAGTTGAAGAGGAGGTAAAGACAGAAAGAGAAGGAGAGACCCCTGCAGCCCTGCTCCACCATTGTGAAGCTTTCCCCCTGCAGGTGGGGGCCAGGAAGTTGTGCTTGGGTCCCATGTTTGGTAACACATATGCTCTACTAAGTGCACCGTCACGTGGCCCCAGTAAATACGTTCATAGAAATAACTAAAAGTCAGGGAGTCGGGCGGTAGCGCAGCAGGTTAAGCACACGTGGTGCAAATCGCAAAGACTGGCTTAAGGATCCCGGTTCGAGCCCCGACTCCCCCACCTGCAGGGGAGTCCCTTCACAGGCGGTGAAGCAAGTATCTCTCCTTCTCTCCCCCTCTGTCTTCCCCTCCTCTCTCCATTGCTCTCTGCCCTATCCAACAACAATGATATCAGTAACAACAATAATAATAACCACAACAACGTTAAAAAACAACAACAAAGGGCAACAAAAGGGGGGACAAATGGCCTCCAGGAGCAGTGGATTCCTGGTGCAGGCACCGAGCCCAGCAATCACCCTGGAGGCAAAAAAAGTGGGGTGCCTGCTTCCAGAAGTGTCGACAGTATCGGGAGGGTTACAGCAGGGCATGCTGGTGGGCCTGGGGACCTTAGAGTGACCATGTAGCCATGAAGTGGCCCCCTGGGTGGTCCACTAGAGGAGCCCCCTTTGGGCAAGCTGGCTGGACACCTGTCTCTCTGGAGTTTGGGGTGAGGCAAGACACACTGGTGACATAGTGAAAGCATAGCAGATGGGAGGAGACGACTGCCCTGGGCTGGGCTCAGAGCCCTCCCCCAGAAGGCCACACAGAGTGAAGACATGAAGGACAGTAGGCACTTGTAGGGGCCCCGGGTGGGTGCATAGAATGCCCCCTCCCACACAGGCATGTGCAAAGGTCCTGGGGGTGGGGTGACAAGTTGTCCAGGAGCTCCCTGGGGCAGGGGCAGGAGGGTGGCATGCGGTGGTGTCCCAGGAGACTGACAAGCTGGGGGGACCAAGGGCAAGTGGGTGCAACCTGGCTGGTGTGGAGTGGGTGTTTCTGGATAGCTTTCTGATACCGTGTGCACTTGAGGTGTGTTTTCTGCCACGGGTCTGGAGGGACTTAGTGATGGAGAAATAGACATGCAGGGCGGGGGTAGATAGCATAATGGTAATCCAAAGAGACTCTCAGTTTGGGCCTCCAAGGTCCCAGGTTCAATCCCCTGCACCACCATAAGCCAGAGCTAAGCAGAGCTCTGGTCGCTTTCACTCTGTATCTCTTTCACTAAAAATAAATAAAATTTATTAAAATAAAAGAGAGAGAGGGAGTCGGGTGGTGGCGTGGCGGGTTAAGCGCACGTGGCGCAAAGTGCAAGGACCGGCGTAAGGATCCTGGCTCGAGCCCCCGGCTCCCCACCTGCAGGGGAGTCAGTTCACAGGCGGTGAAGCAGGTCTGCAGGTGTCTGTCTTTCTCTCCCCGCTCTGTCTCCCCCTCCTCTCTCCATTTCTCTCTGTCCTATCCAACAACAACGATGACATCAGTAACAACAATAATAACTACAACAACAAGGGCAACAAAAGGGAATAAATAAATAATTAAAAAATAATAATAAAAGAGAGAAATAGACATGCAGCCCCCACCCCACATGTGTGTTCCTGCAGCCTCAAGAGAGGGTGGGGGTGGGGGAGATGGTTCACCCGGTACAGCACACACCGAACCTTGCTTGAGGCCTAGGGTTCCAGACCTGGACTGTGAGCCCTGGCCCCACATGGAAGCACCACAGACAGCAGCAGGAGAATCTGACGGGTGGTGTTGCGGTCTCTCCACTATCTTTCTTTTCTGTTTTTCTCTCTAAACGTACTTTCCCCCCTTTATTGGAGAGGTTAATGGCTTACAGTCAGCAGTAAAGCCCAGTAGTTTGTACGTGTGTAACATGTCTCAGTAAACGCATATTTTTAAAAATTTTATGTATTTTCCTTTTTGTTGCCCTTGTCTTTTTATTGTTGTTGTAGTTATTATTGTTGTTGTTATCGATGTCATCGTTGTGGGATAGGACAGAGAGAAATGGAGAGAGGAGGGGAAGACAGAGAGGGGGAGAGAAAGACAGACACCTGCAGACCTGCTTCACCGCCTGTGAAGTGACTCCCCTGCAGGTGGGGAGCCGGGGATCCTTAAGCCGGTCCTTGTGCTTTGTGCCATGTGCGCTTAACCTGCTGCACTACCGCCCAGCTCCTCCTTTTTTTTCCTATTTTTTTTATTGGATAAAGCAGAGAGAAATTGAGAGTGAGAGGAAGCTAGATAGGGAGAGAGACACCTGTAGATCCATTTCACTGCTTGTGAAGCATCCCCCCTACAGGTGGGGAGCCAGAGCTTGAACTTGGGTCCTTGCGCGTGTTAACCTGTGCATTTAGATAGGTGTGCCACCAGCCAACCCACCCCAGCCCCGTTCATTCATTTTTTAAGTTACTTATTTATTTTAATGAGAGAGATGTGGAGAGACCAGGTGACTGCTGAGCCCTGACTGATGGTGGTGCTGAAGATTGAACCTGGGACCTGAGAGCGTCAGGCAGGAGAGTCTTTTCCATAATAACCACTATGGTGTCTCCCCAGCCCAGAACATTTATTTATTTATTTTTTAAAGATTTTATTTATTCATGAGAAATATAGGAGGAGAGAGAAAGAACCAGACATCACTCTGGTACATGTGCTGCTGGGGATTGAACTCAGTACCTCATGGTTGAGAGTCCAATGCTTTATCCACTGTGCCATCTCCCAGACCACCCAGAACATTCATTTATTAATGAGAGAGAACCAACATATTACTCATTCAGGTCACATGACCTCCTGCGTGGCCACCTCTGGGGCCTCAGAAAAGCTTCAGTGAAGAGGCTGGGCCTGGGGGCTGCTCAGAAGTGTGAGGTCACGACCTTGTCAAGACAGTTGACACAGGAAGGGCCCTGTGCCGACTCCTACCCAGGGGAGGGCTGGCCTTGCTGCTGGCTGGGAAAACCCGACCCCCTCACTGGGGCAGAGGTCGGGGTGGGGGTGGGGCATATCCTTTGGAACTGATGTTAGGAACTCCCACTCAGAAGCCCGCATTGGCCAAGGGCATAGTGTTCGAATCCAGATCCCGGGAGCCTTCTACCCTTCACCTGAGCTGAGACCCTGTGCCGGTGATATTACTTCCCAGTTTAATGGAGTGGCATTTGAGGCCCAGAGATGAATAGGTGGCAGAGTAAAAAATTAGAGACAGGGCCAGGCAGTGGCACACCTGGTTAAATGCACACATTACAGTGTTCACCTGGCTTGGGCAGCTGGTGCTGTAGGGGTCACCCTGCCCCCCTCCCTCACAGCCATGACAAAGGGGCTTCTGTCTGTCTTGCCCCTCCCTCAGGGCGCCACTGACCCACAAATGGGTTATGTAACCATGGCCTGGCTGGGCAGGGGCTGGCCCGAGGCCTCCTGGACCATTGCCCGTGGGGAGGGCATTGGTGGGCACCCTCTGGCTGGCAGAGCTGGTGGAGGCCCTGAGGAGACATGGGTACCCTCCAGGAGAGCACCTGGAGCTGCGGATGAAGTGGCCACTTTCCCGTGTCACTCAGAGGTCACCCTTCCTGCCTCCTGGCAGGGAGTGGGGGGAGCTGGCTCCTCGTAGAAGTGCCCCCTGCCTCGGTGTTCCAGACTTCCCAGGCCACCCCCGGCCCCATCTGGGTCCCTCTGAGAGACAGTCTGGGCCAGCTGTCTCCCTCCCACCACCATTGGGTGCTCAGCCTGGGTGCTCGGCAGGTGCTATGCACATGTGTGTTCCGGGGGGCAGGTCATGTGCCAGCTGGGGACAGGCCATGACACCCCTCACCCCAGTTAAGTGGGAAACCATCACCCCCAGAGGGGGCAGTGAAGGTGTGCCAGAGGGCTTCAGCTCCCAGCCTGTAGGGCCACCCTCAGCCCTGCTTCCTGTCCCCAGAGCTCCTGGGCTCCACCAAGAAGATCAACGTCAACTTCCAGGACCCCGATGGGTGAGTGATTCCTTAGAGTGGGTGGGGTGGGCTCCCCGGGAGGCCTGGGGGGGGACATCTCCCAAGCCCACCATCCCCCCACATCCAGCTTCTCTGCACTGCACCACGCGGCCCTGAATGGCAACACAGAGCTGATCAGCCTGCTGCTGGAGGCCCAGGCGGCCGTGGACATCAAAGACAACAAAGGCAAGTCGATGGGAGTCAGGTAGTAGCACAGCAGGTTAAGTGCACATGGCGCAAGAACGAGGACCAGCGTAAGGATCCCGGTTTGAGCCCCCGCTCCCCACCTGCAGGGGGGTCACTTCACAGGCAGTGAAGCAGGTCTGCAGGTGTCTATCTTTCTCTCCCCCTCTCTGTCTTCCCCTCTTCTCTCCATTTCTCTCTGTCCTATCTAAAAACGACGACATCAATAACAACAACAACAATAACTACAACAACAATAAAAAGACAATAAGGGCAACAAAAGGGAAAAAAAATAAATAAAAATTAAAAAAAATTTTTTTAAAAAAGGCCAGGCAGTGGTAACCCCAGGGTCTCGTGGGGGGCGTGGGAGGCCGGTCTTGGGGGCCTGGGCGGGGACCACTGCCCATGGCTCGCACCCCATCCAGGCATGCGACCGCTGCACTACGCGGCCTGGCAGGGCCGCAAGGAGCCCATGAAGCTGGTGCTGAAGGCGGGCTCGGCCGTGAACGTGCCGTCTGACGAGGGCCATATCCCGCTGCATCTGGCAGCCCAGCACGGGCACTACGACGTGGTGAGGACCTCTCCGGGGGGCGGCAGGGGAGTGGGGGGCAGGGATAGCCCCACCCATCCACAGACACCCAGCCTGAACCCCATGGTGCACCCCCTTCCCCCCCCCCCCCGCCCCCTGCAGTCTGAGATGTTGCTGCAGCACCAGTCTAACCCGTGCATGGTGGACCACTCGGGCAAGACACCGCTCGACCTGGCCTGCGAGTTCGGCCGCGTGGGGGTGAGTGTTCCGGGGAGTGGGGGCAGGGTGGGGAGCAGACCCCCGGCCTAATGCCGACCCTCCCTGCAGGTGGTGCAGCTCCTGCTGAACAGCAACATGTGCGCTGCGCTGCTGGAGCCCCGGCCCGGGGACACCACCGACCCCAATGGCACCAGCCCCCTGCACCTGGCCGCCAAGAATGGCCACATTGACATCATCAGGTGGGGGCCGGGCCGGGCTGGCAGACGTGGGGGGGGGGGCTCAAGCTTGATCCCCCACCAGCAGCCAGAGCTCAGTGCTGCTCTGTTAACTTTTTTTTTTTTAATTTTATTTATTTATGAGAAAGATAGGAGAGACAGAGAAAGAACCAGACCACTCCAGTACATGTGCTGCCGGGGATCAAACTCAGGACCTCATGCTTGAGAGTCCAGTGCCTTGGCCACTGTGCCACCTCCCAAAGCACTTTTTTTTTTTTTTTTTAAAAACTATCTTTACTTATTATTGGATAGAGACAGCCAGAATTTGAGAGGGAAGGGGGTGGTAAGAGAGGGAGAAAGACACCTGCAACACTACTTCACCACTCGTGAAACTTTTCCCTGCAGGTGGGGTCCGGGGGCTTGAACCTGCTTCCTTGCGCATTGTAACATGTACGCTCAACCAGGTGCGCCACCACCTGGCTCCCTGCTCTGGTCAAATAACAAAATGTGGGTCAGAGAGGTAGCTCAGCAGGCAGGGAGTCTGCTTTGCTAACACAGGGCCCAGGGAAGCTCCAGCCATGCTGTGTTCTAGCTGAATGCCGAAACCTGACACCGGGGAGATAGCGTCCTTGGTAGTGCAACAAGCTCTCGTGCCTGGGGCTGCAAAGTCCCAGGTTCAATCCTGGGTACCACCAGAAGCCAGAGCTGAGCAGTCCCTTGGCTCTGAAAGAAAAAAGGAAGGGGTGGCCTGGCAGGAGAAAGTGCATGCACGAGGCCCAGCTCTGCAAAACTAACAATACAGGGGCAGCCTGGGGCTGGTCAGCCCTTGGTGCAAAATTCTTGGGGCGTGAGGGTCCCAACTTCTGAAGCCCCCTCCTCTGTGGGGTGATCTGGAGCAGAAACTCAAAGCCCCTGAGCCTGTCTCCACACTTGGAAGCTGGCATCATAGCAACATCTAAGCTCAGATAAGCTGAGAGAAAAACAGCACAGAGGCCCCCTCTGTGGCTCAGGCATTTGAACCACCTGCGCTTAACCCGCTGCACTACCGCCCGACTCCCTGGCTCAGACATTTGGGGTGGCTTGAGGGTGCTGGGGTGCTGAGCTCGTCTGCAAGGGCCCGTGGCTCGCACCCCCAGACTCCTCCTGCAAGCGGGCATCGACATCAACCGGCAGACCAAGTCAGGCACAGCCCTGCATGAGGCTGCGCTCTGCGGGAAGACGGAGGTGGTACGGCTGCTGCTGGACGTGAGTGGGGGGCCCGAGGCAGGTAAGGCTGGGGGCTGGGGCGGGGTGCCCAATGAGGCCTGACCCTCTGGCGCCTGCAGAATGGGATCAACGCCCACGTGCGGAACACCTACAGCCAGACGGCTCTGGACATCGTGCACCAGTTCACTACGTCACAGGCCAGCAAGGAGATCAAGCAACTGCTGAGAGGTGGGCCTGGGCGGCACCTGGGGCCGGGACGGGCACGGGGCCAGGCCGGCCGGCAGGACTGGGGGGGTTCGCCTCCTGTGTCCCCAGAGGCCTCTGCAGCCCTGCAGGTGCGGGCGACCAAGGATTACTGCAACAACTACGACTTGACCAGCCTCAACGTGAAGGCAGGGGATATTATCACAGTAAGGAGAGGCCGGGCCGGGGGCCGGATGCTCAGCCTGGAGCGGGGTTGGGATGTCTCCTGAGTCTGTCCCGCCTGCAGGTCTTAGAGCAGCACCCAGATGGCCGCTGGAAGGGCTGCATCCATGACAACCGGACTGGCAATGACCGTGTGGGCTACTTCCCATCCTCCCTGGGCGAGACTATCACCAAGCGCCCAGGCAAGAGGCCCTGCTCAGCGCGTCGGGAGGGAGGGAACAGGAAGGCCCTGCTGGGTTAGAGGTCCGGAGCGTGTCCCGAGCCCAGTCTTCCTTTAGAGGACAGACCTGTAGGGCCAGGGGTGACCCAGACAGATGTCTTCTCGGCAGACCTTAAGAGAACAGGGCTGTGATATCAGCATGACAGGAAACACCAATCACCGATGCAGGGCCTGTTTGGAGGCGAACTTTATTATTATTTTTTTCATTTATTTATTTATTTATTTGCCTCTTGGGTTATTGCTGGGGCTCGGTGTCTGCACTATGAATCCACTGCTCCTGGAGGCTATTGTTCCCCTTTTTGTTTATCATTGTTGTTGTTGTTATTATTGTTATTGCTCTCATTGTTGTTGGATAGGACAGAGAGAAATGGAGAGAGGGAAGGCACAAAGGCAGAGAGAGAGACACCTGCAGACCTGCTTCACTACTTGTGAAGCGTCTCTGCTGCAGGTGGGGAGCTGGGACTTGAACCCAGTCCTTGCACATAGTACTGTGTGTGCTTGACCAGATGTGCCATCGCCCAGCCCCTTGGAGCGAGCTTTAGACAGGTGCTCAGAGAGGGCCTGCCAGTGGGGCCTCGAGTCAGGAGAGTCAGCCCTGTGGAGGGGTCCAAGGAAGCCAGTGTGTATTGACCCCCTGGCATGGAGGTCAGCAGGTGTGTGGCCGTGGACATTTCCTCCCACCCCCTGGCATGGAGGTCAGCAGGTGGGGTGGGGGTATGTGGGGCTCAATAGAAGGTGTGGCCAGCCCTCCCCTGGCCATCTGGCTCCTGGGGGCCTTTTCCTTCCCCCAGTTCAGTGGGGTCACAAGCCTTTGTGGACCTACAGGGCCCCTCTGCCACACTCCTTCACCCCACATGCTGGGAGGGGAGTGACTTCGGAGAGTCTCCCAGCTTGGAGGCAGCAGGGCAGGAGGCCTTGGGCTTCCGGAGGGTGTACTCTGTCCTCTACCTTCTGTGGCTCGGCCTCCTGTTCACTCTCCCTGCAGCCCCTGGGCTGGGGCTGGGCTGCGGGACTCACGGAGGCTGTGCTGGGTACACAGGTCCCCGGGCCGGCGCTGAAGCAAGCCCACCGCAGGGGGGTGGCTCGGGGCCCTCCGCACCCCCAGAGGAGATCTGGGTGCTGAGGAAGCCTTTTGCAGGTAGGCAGGCCCTCCAGGGAGTGTGGGGGGCACTTGGCAAGGGAACCTGGTGAGCTCTGCTGATGGCACCCCTATCCTGCAGGTGGGGACCGCAGCGGCAGCCTGAGCAGTGCTGGCCGGAGTGGTGGTGGCCATGCCCTGCATGCTGGCGCTGAGGGGGTCAAGGTATGTGGGGTGGGTGATGGGGGGTGGGTGTGGCAGGGGGCTGCTCTGCAGCAGCTCAGGCCAGCCCACCCGTCTGGCTTGCAGCTCTTGGCCACAGTGCTCTCACAGAAGTCCGCATCTGAGCCCAGCCCTGGGGACAGCGCCAGCAAGCCCCCAGAAGGCTCTGCAGGTGAGAGTAGCTCAGGTGGGGGTCTGGCCAGGGGAGCCCAACCCAGAGGCCCCACGTGTTGTCTCGTCCCCAGGTGCAGCCCGCACCCAGCCCCCAGCAGCCCTCACGGGGCAGGCCTACGGGGACCAGACTCCCAAGAAGCTGGAGTCGGCATCAGAGGGCAAGGTACCGGGCCAGGCCAACTGCAGGGAGGGAGCCTGGGGTGCTGGCGGGCCTGGCCACAGCGCAGCCGGGGCCGGGCCAGGCCAGACTGCGTCCTTCTGTCGGTCTGTGTGTGTCGTGTGCACACGCCTGTGTGTAGGTGTTGTCAGCTGTGTGTAGGTGTGAGCTGGCCGCAGAGTGTGGCACGAGTGGGCGGGCACGCTGTGTGTGTGCATGAGGTGGGCATGAGCAGCTGGCTGAGACCACACACCTCTGGCCGGGGCCCACCTGCCAGGGAGGCCGCCCCGTCCAGAGCCACCGTGTCAGGAGTCCCTGGTGCAGACATGCAGACTGGGCAGGCAGGCCTGTGACGGACTGCAGCTGGACCCTCCCACGGGAGATCCCGGAAGGGCCCGGATGAGGCTCCAGGCGGCGGCGGCCGGGACGGCAGATCGAGGAGCCAGACTGCAGCACCAGGACCGGTGGACAGCGAGCAAGCAGCGTGCTGAGGAGGCCCCGCGGAGGCTGGCGGGTGGCCAGCCTGCAGAGGGTGCCTTGTGTCTTCCAGAGTGCCGAGGCCGTCAGCCAGTGGCTCGCCACCTTCCAGCTGCAGCTCTATGCCCCCAATTTCCTCAGTGCCGGCTATGACCTGCCCACCATCAGCCGCATGACTCCCGAGGTGAGCTCCCAGTCAGCCAGGATGCAGAGATGCCCTCCCAACCCCCCCGCACCCCTGCAGCATGCTGCTGACAGCCCCTCCTCTGTCTAGGACCTCACAGCCATTGGGGTCACCAAGCCAGGCCATCGGAAGAAGATCAGCGCTGAGATCAGCAGCCTGAGTGTCCCCGACTGGCTGCCTGAGCACAAGCCTGTAAGGTCCCCTGCACCCCAGTGGCCGGGCCGGATGGACAGGCAGACAGACAGATGGGCTGCCTCCAGCTCCACTGCCTACCTGCCCCCTGGGGCTCCAGGGACAGGGAAGCCAGGGTGGCCCCTGCAGTGCCCAGCCTGGGAAGCCACTTTTTGTCCTTGTGCACGTGGCAAGGCCCCTGGGGCAGGGTGACAGCCTCAGGGAGCTGCTGGGCGAGGGAACACAGCGCCAGGAGTGTGCACGCGCTCTGAGTGCCGCTCAGCCTGGCGCACAGCTGGCTGCACAGGGGCCCATGTGGCTGGGCTGGGCTTGCACACACGCACGTATACAGACACAGGCAGGTGTCAGACACGCAGAGCTGCTACCTGCCAGGCCTCATGCTGTGACTGTGGCCCGGGAGAAGAGGGCCTGGGGCCACCCAGCCCAGCTCCTCTCAGGGCCACACCCTGACCTCCGGGCTCCCATGGCCTCTAAGCATCCCAGGATCCTGAGTGGGGGGTGGCAGGTCTGGGCTGCTCCATCCTCCTGGGGCCACTCAGTCAGCGGCTCAGGAGCCTCATGTGGCCCCGCGCACAGGGGTGTCTGAGTGTGCCGTGTGCATGGCGTCCAGCTGGGAGCGTGGCTGGCCAACGGTCCTGGGTGAATATGCTGGGAGCTTGCACACGTGTGACACTGAGAGTCTGCCTGGGGCAGATGGGGTGATGGATGGCAAGTGGGGTGTGAGCGTGCCTTGTGCCTTGAGGATGCTGGTGCCCGTGTGTGGCTGGGGCAGGTGTGCCCGGTATCCGGTCGATGGTGCCGTGTGTCTGTGTCTCTGACGTGTAGGAACTGTCCCCAAAGCCACCTCTCTTCCCCCGGGTGGTGTCCTGAGCCTGGGCCTCCCTGTGTGTATGTGTGCTCAAGCGTGTTCGTGTGTGTGTATGTGTGCTCAAGCGTGTTCGTGTGTGTGTATGTGTGCTCAAGCGTGTTCATATGTGTATGTGTGCTCAGGCATGTTCGTGTGTGTGCTCAAGAGTGTTCATGTGTGCTCAAGCATGTGTGTGTGTGTGTGTGTGTGCGCTCAAGCATGTTCGTGTGGTGTGTGTGTGTGTGCTCAAGTGTGTTCATGTGTGTGTGGGGGGGAGTTGAGGGAGGGGAGCTGGCCTTGTGCTCATGCAGGGGCTGCGCTGTCTCCAAAGTTGACACCCTGGGCTGTCCGTGTGTCCTGTCTGTCTGTGCCGGGATGGCCTTTCGCCCCCCTCCCCCACTGCGGTGGCCAGAGCAGCAGGGTGCGGGCACCGGCTGGGGCTGCCCTCAGTGTCCGCTGTCCGCAGGCCAACCTGGCCGTGTGGCTCTCCATGATTGGCCTGGCGCAGTACTACAAGGTGCTGGTGGACAATGGCTACGAGAATGTGGACTTCATCACTGACATCACTTGGGAGGACCTGCAGGAGATTGGCATCACCAAGCTGGGTGAGGGCCTGCCCCCCACCGTCCCCCATGGTGTCCCGTCCCGCCTGACCCACCCGTGTCCCCACAGGACACCAGAAGAAGCTGATGCTGGCAGTGCGCAAGCTGGCTGAGCTGCAGAAGGCAGAGTACGCCAAGTATGATGGGGGACCCCTGCGCCGCAAAGCGCCCCAGTCCCTGGAGGTGATGGCCATCGAGTCGCCACCCCCTCCTGAGCCAGCCCCAGCTGACTGCCAGTCGCCCAAGATGACTACCTTCCAGGACAGTGAGCTTAGCGGCGAGCTGCAGGCGGCCCTGACAGGACCCACTGAGGGGGCCACCGCCGCTGAGAAGCCCTCCAACCAACTGCCACCCATCCCCAGGGCCTCAGCACGGCCGGAACCCAGCCTGGGCGGGCGAGCACGGCACATGAGCAGCTCCCAGGAGCTGTTGGGCGATGGGCCTCCAGGCCCTGGCAGCCCCATGTCCCGGAGCCAGGAGTACCTGCTGGATGAGGGCTCCGCCCCTGGCACCCCGCCCAAGGAGGCCCGCCCCAGCCGCCATGGCCACAGCATCAAACGGGCCAGCGTGCCCCCGGTGCCCGGGAAACCACGGCAGGTTCTGCCGTCTGGAGCCAGCCCCTTCACGCCCCCTCAAACGCCCACAAAGGCTCGGCCAGGCTCCCCCCAGGCCTTGGGAGGGCCCCATGGTCCCGCCCCCATCACAGCCAAGGTGAAACCCACCCCCCAACTGCTGCCACCCACGGAGCGCCCCATGTCCCCCCGCTCACTGCCCCAGTCTCCTACGCACCGTGGCTTTGCCTATGTGTTGCCCCAGCCTGTGGAGAGTGAGGCCAGTCCAGCTGCTCCCGGGCCCCTGCCTGCCCCAACACCTGTGCCCACGCTGTGCCTGCCCCCCGAGGCGGATGCAGAGCCAGGACGGCCCAAGAAGCGAGCCCACAGCCTGAACCGCTACACAGCCTCCGACAGCGAGCCAGAGCGGGATGAGCTGTTGGTGCCTGCTGCTGCTGGGCCCTACGCAACCGTCCAGCGGCGTGTGGGCCGCAGCCACTCTGTGCGGGCACCCGCTGGCACCGACAAGAATGTGAACCGCAGCCAGTCCTTTGCTGTGCGGCCCCGGAAGAAGGGGCCCCCACCCCCGCCACCCAAACGCTCCAGCTCGGCCATGGGTAGCGCCAACCTGGCCGATGAGTCGGTGCCAGATGCTGAGACCGAGGGTGTGGGCCCTGATGACAGCCGGCTGGGGGTTCGGGCACAGCGCCGGCGGGCCAGCGACCTGGCGGGCAGTGTGGACACAGGCAGCGCCGGCAGTGTGAAGAGCATTGCGGCCATGCTGGAGCTGTCCTCCATTGGTGGCGGGGGACGGGCGGCACGCAGGCCCCCCGAGGGTCACCCCACGGTGCGCCCTGCCAGTCCAGAGCCCAGCCGGGTAGCCATGGTGCTGGCCTCGGTGAAGCACAAGGAGGCCATCGGTCCCGACGGAGAGGTAGTGAACCGGCGCCGCACGCTCAGCGGGCCTGTCACTGGACTCCTGGCCGCCGCTCGCCGGGGGCCTGGGGAGCCCACCGCATCTGCAGAGCATGGCCACTTTGTGGAGGATGGTGCCACCCGTCAGCGGCCCCGGGGTCCAGCCAAGGCAGAGGCGGGCGGCGAGGGTCCACCTCTGGCCAGAGTGGAGGCCAGCGCCACGCTCAAGAGGCGCATCCGGGCCAAGCAGAGTCAGCAGGAGGGCGTCAAGTTCATCCTCACGGAGTCTGACACAGTCAAGCGCAGGCCCAAGGCCAAGGAGCGTGAGGCAGGCCCCGAGCCGGCCCCGCCACTCTCCGTGTACCAGAATGGCACTGGCACGGTGCGTCGCCGGCTGGCCTCCGACCAGGCTGGGCCCCCCGAGTTGCCCCCACCGCCCCCACCTGCAGAGCCCCCACCCACGGACCTGATGCACCTGCCCCCGCTGCCCCTGCCTGAGGCTGATGGCCGCAAGCCAGCCAAGCCACCAGTCTCTCCCAAGCCTGTGCTGGCCCAGCCTGCACCCAAGATGCAGGGCTCGCCCACACCCGCCTCCAAGAAGGTGCCGCTGCCCGGCCCGGGCAGCCCAGGTAGGTGCATGGGGTCCGTTCTGTAGGGCTCAGCCTCTGCTTGCTCCAGTTTGAGGCAGGTGAAGGGCTCGGAAAAGTGTCCCCCGTCCCCACCAGCCAGCGACCACAGGCAGAGAGCTGTGACTAGAGGCACCAGTGCAGGGAGGTCACAGACACAGCTGGGGAGCGGCCGGGCATGGGAGGGGGAAGCTCAAGGGTCCTGTGGCTTGTTCAGGCAGCTGGACACAGCTGGAGGGGTGGGGCGCAGGGCCGTTCGCCGGGTGCCAGCCTCGCCCTCCCCGCAGAGGTGAAGCGCAGCCACGGCACGCCGCCCCCCGTGTCTCCCAAGCCGCCTCCGCCGCCCACGGCCCCCAAGCCCATCAAGGCCACAACGGCGCTGCCGTCGGGCAGCGCCGGCCCATCGCCCGCGCCCTCCCCGGCGCGCCAGCAGCCCACCGGCCTCGCCAAGCCCGCCAGCACGCCGCCCTCATTGAGCGCCAGCCCCGCCAAGCCCCCGTCCCCCGGCGTGCCCGCCAAGCCACCGCGCGCCGCCGCCGCCACTGCGCCCCCCGCAGCCTCCGATGGCGCCTCGCCCGGGGACAGCGCCCGGCAGAAGCTGGAGGAGACCAGCGCCTGCCTGGCTGCCGCGCTGCAGGCGGTGGAGGAGAAGATCCGGCAGGAGGACACGCAGGGCCCACGGTGAGTGCGGGGCGGGGCCTGGGAGGCCACGCCCACTACAGGGCGCACAGCATGGGCGGGGCTTGTTATGACCCCGCCCCGAGGCAATTGATCCTGGGTGGGTGGGGCTTGTTATAGCCCCGCCCACACACACGGCGCCACTGCCTTTGAGGGGCGGGGCTTGCCCTGACCACCTAGGAAAGACTGATCTGGGGTGGGCGGGGTTTGTTCTAACCCCTACAGCAGGCGATGTGCTGGATGGGTGGGGCTTACCCTAACCCCGCCTACGACAGAATGATCTAGGGTGGGCGGGGCCTGTCTAACCCCGCCCCTCAACAGGCATTGACGCAGGGTGGGCGGGGCCCAGGGCTGGGCAGCCTTTCTGGCTACCGGCTCAAGCTGTGCTGCCTCCAGCCCATCGGCCCTGGAAGAGAAGAGCACGGGCAGCATCCTGGACGACATTGGCAGCATGTTTGATGACCTGGCCGACCAGCTGGACGCCATGCTGGAGTGATGCGGCCGCCCCTGTCGGGCCGCCTGAGCTGCCCGGGTTCTGTGGGCACACCGACCTTACCTCAGGATGGGCACCTCTGGGCACAGCGTGAGCAAGCAGGCGGCAGCCAGGGGACAACCTGCCTGGAGGCCCAGCGCCTGCACAAGCACAACTGCCCCTGCCCGCCCCTGCCCGCCCAGGCCTCAAGCCCAGCCTGGGGGACCCAAGGGCTCTGGGCAGAAGCTGCTGCCTGTGGGCACCCGTCCCTGTCTGCTGCTTCCTGTGCAATATCTGCTGGGCTTCCCACCCACTACCAGGCTCTGTCTGGGTGAAGGGGCAGCTGCTGGTCCCTGTCGAGTCCAGTCTGGGCCCCCCAGGGAAGCAGTGGAGGGGGCAGCCAGGCACCTATGCACAGACCTATGCCCAGCACAGAACTGTCCGTTGGGATGCCTGCTGGCAGCTCCAGCACAGCACAAGGGGCTGGGGCTGGAGCCAGGGCCTCCTCCCCTCACTGCACCCCCCTCCCCCAGAATATAAGCTATTGAGAGTATTAATTTATTGGGAATGAGCTCAAGCAGACTTCCCCAGAGAAAACAAAAAGGTATAACTTTAACAAATATATATTTAAAGAAAGAAAAAATATTATTGACTCTATAGAAAACCATTTACCAACTGAGAGGACGCAGGAGTCCAGCTCAGGACAAAATCTAGCTGTTAAGAGGCCCAGGCTTCCTGTCTGTCCATTCGTCCTTCCCTCTTTCTGTCCAAGAGCGGCCAGGCCCCTGGCCTAGTAGCACAAATGGAGGCTGGGGGTACAGAGAGGGGCCCCCTGTGCCTTGCTTGCTGTGGCCCCCACTCTGCCCAGGGTGCCTGGGTGCTGGGCAGGCTGTGAGCAGTGTGGGGACCTCAGGCGCTGGCTGAGTGACAGCAGTGGGTGCGGGGTGAGCCTGGCCTGCCCCCTCCCAGGGCTCCTGGCAGACAGCCCTAGCCCACACACTTGGGTTCCCGGGACGCTTCTGCTTGTGGTGTGAGGCTGTGTCATGTGGTCCTGCTCCCACCCCCCCACCCCCAGTTGTGATTGGACTCCTCTATTGTGTTTTGCTGATCCACGTGTGTTGGGCACAACTTTGACATTTCTTTAAAAAAAATACAGTCATTTGAAAAAGGATTAAAAACACCGAAACCAGTGGGCGGGTGGAGAGGCCTGCTTTCCTACTAGTTGTGCACCTGGCTGTCCCCGGCCTCTTGGGGTTCAGCAGGCGGGGAGGGGGTGTCTGGGCAGGGGGCTACTGTCGGCTGACAATAAACAGCAGAAAAGAAGGTGCCTGGCTCACTTTTTCTGGGGGGGAGTGGGTTAGGGAAAGGAGGTGGGGACTCCTGGCCCTGGCATGGGACAGTCACCAGGAGGACATAACATGGTCCCTTCAGGGCTTGCCCATGGCCACCCATCGGGGTGTCCTCCCCACCCCACCCCGGCCCAGAGGACATCCACTCACAGCCAGCCACAGTCTGTGGCACTTTTATTTCCACCAGGAAGTAATCAATGTATGTACAGTCTAAAAACAGTAGAAAAGGTGAGTAAAAAGGCCCACGGTCCATCTTGGGGGGACTGTGCCCAATCCTGCCCGCCGGCCCTGAGCAGCCAGTAGCCCCAAGTCCAGAGCGTGGCCAGTCAGCTTGGTGGGTACAGGGAATGTCCAGAGGAAGTCAAGAGTCGCCTGGGGCCTCTGTTAGCAAGTCCAGACCTGGATTATATAGGAGGGAGGGTTCTCTGTTTAGTGTTTCCACACAACCTGCCAGGGTTGCCCGTCCCCCCTGTCCTGCCACCCAGGCGTCGACCTTCACAGTGCTGTCCACAGCCCCTGAGAAGAGGCGGCCCCGGGACACTGCCAGTGCGGTCACACTGCCCTGATGACGCAGCAGGGTCTGCGTGCAGATCATGTTGTCCATGCTCCAGACCTGGGATGGGAGCACAGAGCGTGAGGGCCTGCCCAGCTGGCCCCAACCCTGGGAAGCCCTGCATGCTCACCGGTCACCCACCCGCAGGGACCGGTCGTAAGAGGCGCTGAAGACTTTGGTCTGGTCTGGCGTGGAGATGACTGCCAGGGCGTACACGGTGCCCACATGGCCTGTCAGGGTGCGCACCTGCTCCTTGGACTCGATGTCCCACACCTGGGGAGGCGGGGGGTAGTGCACGGCAGGTCAGACATAGTGGGGCTCCTGGCCCCCAGTGAAGCAGGGGCCCCAGGCAGCAGGCTTACATGGATGAGGTTCTCATAGGTACCACAGACAATGTGGTGGCTGGTCACAGCGATGGAGTAGACGCTGCCCCCTGACGTCTGCAGCACATGGATGCAGTCCAGGGTGCGGATATCCCAGATCTGTGACAAGTGGGCCACTGGGTGCCAGGCCGGGCCATCCCTGGGCCTCGGCTTCCCCACTCCAGGCTGGGTGTAAACTGGAGTCTCCCTGTGGGAGGCTGACGGAGGGAGGGCTGCTGGTGGGGTTGGGTGTGGGGCAAGGTGCGGGGGCCGGCGTACCTTGATTGTCTGGTAGGAACCACTGTACAGGTAGCTCTGGGCGGCCACCAGGGCCCGCACCCAGTGGTTGAGGCCGGTGAGCTCCTTCTTGAGCTTCAGCTCAGTGCCCACAATGTCCCACACCTGCGGGAGCAGCCGTGCCATGAGCCCTGGGTGGGTGGGCACCCGACCTCCAGGCTGCTGCTGCAGCTCCCTGCCTGCACCTCACCTTGATGGCCTTGAGGGAGCCGCTGAAGAGCATGTTGTGGGAGGACACCAGCGTGCACACAGGGTTGTCGTGGGCACGGATTGTGTTCACCTTCTGCAGGTTCTGAATGTCCCACACCTGGCGGGGCAGGAGGAGCCTCAGTGCCCGCCTGGCCCCACGCCCTGAGCCCGCTGTCCCCACTGCCCTGCCGCCCCAGACCCACTCACGATGATGGTGCAGTCCGCAGAGCCGCTGTAGAGCTTGCACCTGGGAGAGAGCCCCCACGTCAGGCCGAGGAGCCCCCATCCTGGACGGTCACAGTCACACTTGGCTCAGCAGGGACCCCTGCAGTGGTGCCGCCCCTCTGCCAGCCACACACACCCAGCTGAGCAGGTGGTAACCGCCCGTGAGTGCTCCTGGCATCAAGCTGCCGCTTTCTGTGCTCAAGGGCCATGCCACACAGGCTCCTCTTGACACGAGATAGAAAAGGGACTGGGCGCTGCCCCAGTGTGTGTGTGTTGGACGGACAGGTCCTGTTTCCAGGCCAGCGCTGCTGAGCTCCTGTCCCGACTCTCTCATAGCCTGGCTGTTTGTCCCGGCTGCCTGAGGGACTGCCAAGGTGGGACTTCAGGGCTAGAGGCAGGACCGAAGGGCTGGGCTCGGCGCCCACACTCACCCCTGGATGCAGAGCGCCAGCACAATGCCATCGTGGCCCTCCAGTGTCTTCTGGCACTTGTAGGTGGTGCAGGTGTCCCACACCTGCAGAGGACGGTGGAGGCAGGTCCCAGGGGGTTAGCCAGCCATGAGGTCGACAGTGAGCTAAGGCTGCCCCCATGTGCAGGGACCCTCCACCTCCTACCCCCAGGCTGGATTCTCCACCTTGATGGTCCCCCATGTGCAGGGGACCCTCCACCTCCTACCCCCAGGCTGGATTCCCACCTTGATGGTCCCCCATGTGCAGGGGACCCTCCACCTCCTACCCCCAGGCTGGATTCCCACCTTGATGGTCCCCCATGTGCAGGGGACCCTCCACCTCCTACCCCCAGGCTGGATTCCCACCTTGATGGTCCCCCATGTGCAGGGGACCCTCCACCTCCTACCCCCAGGCTGGATTCCCACCTTGATGGTCCCCCATGTGCAGGGGACCCTCCACCTCCTACCCCCAGGCTGGATTCCCACCTTGATGGTCCCCCATGTGCAGGGACCCTCCGCCTCCTACCCCCAGGCTGGATTCCCACCTTGATGGTCCCCCATGTGCAGGGACCCTCCGTCTCCTACCCCCAGGCTGGATTCCCACCTTGATGGTCCCCCATGTGCAGGGACCCTCCGTCTCCTACCCCCAGGCTGGATTCCCACCTTGATGGTCTTGTCTGAGGAGCCACTGAAGAGGAGGTCACCCATGGAATAGACACAGAGGCACCAGACGGGACCCTGGTGGCCCACAAAGGTCCCCTTACACTTGAAGATCTGCTGAGGGTCATAGGCTATGGAGAGAGGGCAGGGGCTGGTGATCGACCCTGGGGTGCTGGGCGCCGGGGCCGAGGGCCGTGGGTATGGACTCACATCCCAGGATGCCCATGTTCAGCCGTGCGTTGATGTGAGATAACTCGTCCTGCAAGCCAAGAGCAGAGAAGGGTGGTGGGTCTGGGCAGGTGGGGACTGATGACTCTCCCCAGCACAGATGCCTGAGCCCACCGGCCTGCCCCAAGCTCCCGCCTGGCCCGCCGCTCACGTTCAGCATGGAGGCATCCCTCCGGAATTCCATGAGGTCCTCGCTGAGCTTGCTCTGATTCTCATCCAGGACATCTGAGGGCAGGAGGGGGCATCAGGGACGGCAGGTGACCGGTGCCCCCCCCCCCCCCCCGGCACCTGGCGGGCCCTCACCAAACTTGAGCTCCAGGCTCTTCTCCAGTTGGTCGATCTTCTCCGAAAGCTTGCCCAGCATGGAGCGCAGGAAGGCGATCTCCTGGTCCTTCTGTGCCAGCGCCACATGCATCTCCTGGAAACGGTCGTCTGTCTGCTGCAGGAATTCCTTCAGGCCCTCAAAGCGGCATGTCTCCAGGTGAGTCTCGTATGTGTCCTGGTTCCCGATGAACGTGCACCTGAGGGACAGGACAAACCCCTGCCCAGCCGCTCCCAGCTGCCGACGCCTCGGCCTACTGTCCTGAGCCTGGGGTCTCTCTGGATGTCCCTGCCATGCCCCATGGTGCCTGAGCCTCTGTGCTGGCGGGGTCCCCACCCATCCTGTTCCCTGGGGTCTGGAGTGCAGGCCAGCTCCACTGCACGCCCGACTGAGCTCGGCACGCAGTCCTGTCCTTGTGCATCCTGTGCCTGTCTGCAGTCACGGTCGCTGCTGCAGGCCCCGCAGCCCCTCGCCCTCCCCCCACTCACCCGTACTTGGAGTGGGGACACTTGATGTGCTCACACTCCTTGAGGTGGGCCTCCAGGTGCATCTTGAGGAGTGGGGGACAGCTGGGGTTGTTGGGGCACCGCACAGGCCGGTAGTCACAGCTGCCCTCGTGGTCCCTGTGGGTGCAGGGTGGGGCCTGAGTCCCAGCACATGGGTCCCGGAGCCCCAGGGAGCAGCCCCGGGGGACACTTACTTGCGGGCACTGAGCTTGATGGTGAAGGGGCAGCCCCGGGGGTCCACCTCAAAGGTGGTGGGTTTACCAGCCCCCACCGCCCGGCAGCCGTGCCGGCAGTGGATAAACAGCTCTCCGATCTGCTCGGCCACAGCGATGTTGTTCACCACCACAGTCAGCTTGGCGTTGTCCACGGGACACTTCTCTGTGGGGGTCGGGGGAGGGGGGGACCTGCCATCAGTGCTGGGCTGGCTGGAACCTCTCAGGACCTCGCTGGCCCCACCCACGTGATCTGGCTGGGGCGGTGCCTTACCTGACTTGAGGGCGCATCTCCGACAGAAGGTGTGCTGTGGAGACAACACGCGGGTGTGGGGCCAGGAGAGAGCTCAGTGGGCACAGCAAATGTCTTTTATGTCCAAGGTCCTGAGTCTGAGCCCCAGCAGCACATGGGAACAGCATGGACCCTGCGGGGCAGCTCCCCGGATGTTGGAGCAATGCTGTGGTGTCTCTCCTCCCTTGTGTCTCCTTCCCTCCCCTCTTTCAAACAAATAAAGAACGAAAACATTGGACTGATGGCATCACACATGTGCCAGGTCCTGGGCCTACTCCCTAGGGCTGCATCTAAGAGAGTGAGCAGTCTTGGGGTACAGTGGCAGGTGAACCTGCACCACATCTGAGGGATCTGCTGGATGGTCATGCTCGGTCTGAGACCGAGACTCTCCAAGAAAGGGGCGTCCAGGTGGCCATGGGTGAGGGAGGGCTGAGGGCTCACCCCGCATGTGGTGATCACCGGGTCCTTGAACACACCGCAGCACAGCTGGCAGCACAGCTTTACCGAAGGCTGCTCGGCAAACACCAACGGCTCCTAGAACCCACAGCGCTGCCAGAGGGGTGACACGGGCGGGCCCCCCCACGCCACCCCAGGGAAGTCCCTCAGAGGCGCTACCAGCTGATCCGAAGTCCCCCACCCTTTCTCAGGAGGGAAGAGGTGCCACCACCCAGAACAGCCCCTGCGCCGAACCCCACGAGGGTACCCACCGGCTCCTCCTCCTCCTCGGGCAGCGAGAACGTGGAGCGCAAGGACATGCTGGACTCAGAGTGTAGGGAGCGGACGGAGATGGCCGAGTCCGAGCGGCGGGGAGTGCTGATGGGGGGCTGCAGGCAGACAGGGTGAGGGGCAGGGGAGGACGTGAGCACCCCAGAGGCCACCCAGGCTGCCGGGCGCCCCCTCAGGGAACGGAGCTCTGGCCAGGCCTCTGCACGTCTGCGGCCCTCTGCTCTCTCCTGTCTGCCAACCCTTTGTGTAAACGGACAGACTTCCTGCTATTCAATTCTACGACAACATGCTGGCCTGTTTCCTGTTTCCCGTGTGGGAACGTGGCCATCGAGGGGGCACCGCCACCAGCCAATCCCGGGCTGGACCATGGGGCAGGACAGACAGCTGGACTTGGGGGCCTGGCCTTCCTGGCTGGGCCACCAGACTGGTGAGACTCCAGGGAAGCTGGCACACCTGATGATCTGAGCCATCCAATCAGGATGGGGGGGGGGCTGAACTTTCCAGAAAAGAGTCCTGCACAAGCTGCCACCTGGGGGCTGGCCAGAAGCCCCCTCTGCCCACCCTAGGGTGTGGGGTGTGGGACCTGTGGGGAGCAGGGGTCGGCAGCAGAAATCCTCGGATCCCCCACAAGGCTGAGCCCATCCCTGCACAGTGCATCTGCATGGGAAGGACGGAAGGACGGAATGGAGCCAGGAGCTGACTCACGTCATGTAGGGACGACAACGGGAGCCAAAGGGTGTGTGCAGGTGGAGGGGCTGCCCACCCTTCTGGGGAGGGGACTGCCCTGCCAAGCCAGGCTGCAGGTGCTACTGTCCTTTTACTGTGGGGACCAGGACTGCAGGGCACCCTCACAAAGCCACCAAGTCTGCAGCCACAGGAGTGGAGGTGGGCACACAGTGGCACTCAGCTATTACCAGGGCTTTCTGCTTCCAGTGCCGTGGAGGTCAGGCCTGGCAGCCTGCCTGACGAGGAGCCCAGGTCCAAGGAGGCCAGTGCAAGCTGGGGCATTTGTACTTGCCAGGGGCCCCAAAACCAGAGGTGGCTGGAGGGAGAGTGGGCTGCCCAGGGCCGAGGACTGCGGCCAGAGGGGCCCCCAACCAGGACCCCTCCACAGACTCAGTGCCCCGAGCGAGCTGGTGGCCCAGCCTCCCGGCTCCTTTGCTAACCTCCCCCGCCCCACCCCGTTCCTGCGGTCTCCCAGGTCGGGACCCTACTGGGCCCTACAACTCCTTCTACAGCAACAAGTGACCCTCACTTCTTACCATTCTGATGGAACCCTGTGGGGCTCCCACCCCTTCAAAATGGAGCTGGTGACCCTGTGGTCCCTGGGCTGGTCCCCAGGGTGCACTGAGACCCCTGCTGACCTACCATGCTGTCCTCCTCATCTCGCGGGGAGAAGGCCAGGGTGCTGGAGGAAGAGGGCGTCCTGCGGTGCTGCTTGTACGTGCTGGTGCCGTCCGCTTCAGAGAGGACCGAGCGCGTGAGCGCAGCTGAGGTGCCGGGCATGGGAGCCCCCCTCCCCTCGCCTCCCTTCCGGATGGAGGGCCGATCAGGGACCCCAGGCAGAGGCAACGGTGCTGGCTGCTGCGGGGTTACCCATGCTGGTCTAATAGTCCCCTGCGAGCCAAGAAACCCAGGCAGGAGGAGGGGGCGGAAGGGCCTGGAATCATGCCGTGGGCTCTCCTGGCATTGGCCCACACAGGAGCTGGTGGAGCGGGACAGCACCGTGCTAGCCTGGGGCCATACCCCCCACGCCAGACACCAAGGAGAATCAGTCTGAGGATAGAGCAGGTGCTGTGGGGTCCAGGCAGGGCAAGGACCACCCCCCACATGTTCAGCAGGTGGCAGCCAGGCCCTCACGTCCCAGAGGCCTGGGCTTGAGGTTGCAAGTGGCTGCTTTGGGGCTGAGCCTCATTTTCCTTCTGTCCTAAAAGGGGTCCAGAGCAGCCTCTACCCTGGAGCCACTCCTGCCACCTGGGTTCTGCAGGTGGACGAGGACTTAGGGTCTAGCTGGGATGGTGGGGAGATTGTCTACAGGGGGCATGCCAAGCTGTGTTCGAGATGAGCTCAAATCTGGGAACCAAACAGGAGCTCCAAGGAAGACATCTCCCCTGTCTCCCTCCATCATGTATAGGAAGAACAGGAAGTTGAGGGCTGGGTGGACTCAGGTTCAAGCCCCCACTCCTCACCTGCAGGGAAAAAGCTTCACGCATGGTAAAGCAGGGCTGCAGATGTCTCTGTCTCTCTCCCTATCTCTATTTTCTCTCCCTCCCAATTTATTTCTGTTCTGTTAAAAAAAAAAATCAGGAAGTTGGACTGGCAGGCCACCCTGTGCCATCATGCACACATACAGTCCTGGGTTCATTTCCCAGCAGCACAGAATTAAAAAAGAAGCAAGGATGGGGGCAGATAGCATAATGGTTATGCCAAGAGACTCTTGTGTTTGAGACTCTAAAGTCCCAAGTTCAATCTTTCATAGCACCATAAGCCAGAACTGATCGGTGCTCTGGTAAAAATAAAAATAAAATTTAAGGGGCGAGGGCAGATAGTATAATGGTTATGCAAAGAGACACTCATGCCTGAGGGCTCTAAAGTTTCAGGTTCACTCCTCAGCACTACCATAAGCCAGAGCTGATCTGAGCTCTGGTAAAGAAAATAAATAAATAAATAAATAAAGGGGCCAGGCAGTGGTGGTAGTTAAGCACAAACATTACTGTGTACAAGGACCCAGGTTCAAGCCCCTGGCCCCCATCTTCAGGGGGAAAACTTTACAAGTGGTGAAGCAGAGCTGCAGGTGTTTCTCTGTTTCTTTCCCTCCCTATCTCCCCCATCCCTGTCAATTTCTCTGTCTCTATCCAATAATAATTAAATAAAAAATTAAATTAAAAGATAAAAATAAATAAAATTTAAAAGATAAATAAGAGACACCTGTGGAGAGCGGAAGGCTCTCTGGGATTCCCCCCCCCCCAGGGCACCAGCAGCAGAGGGATGGAGTAGTCAGTCACCAAGTGTCCCCAGAGGGGAGCAGAGCAGGTTATCACAGTGCAAACTGTCAGCCAGAGTCCGGGGATGGGGTGGGGTGGGTGGGTAAGGAGGCAGGAGAGCCTGCCCTGCCCCAGCACCCTGGCTACCCTGTGCCCACATGCCACCACCTTGGCCCCATGTGCACTTGTCACCCTCTGGAAGTGGTGGTAGTAGGGGGCTGGGTCACTGTGACAAGGGACAGGTGGGCGAGGTGTTGGGGATCCACAGGGAGGACCCTTGGGCTCACCTTTTGTGATGGTGGTGACAGCCGAGAAGGCGGGTCCAAAGGTGGTCTCCATTCTGGTCTGGAGAGACAAGGGGGGGACCTGTGCTGACCCTCAGCCCAGTCGGCTGGGCCACACACAGGCCAACACAGCCCGGCCACCCAGGGCCCTGCAGGGAGCTGCGGGGGTGCTGCTGAGGGCCCCTTACCCCAGAGGTGATGTCTGGGGAGAGGAGGCCCGTCGGGGCCCCGGAGAGGCGGTTGTAGCGGGCGCTCTTGCCTGAGCTCATGCTCGAGACACGTGTCTAGGGTCCTTGGCGGAGCCTCCTGGGGGGACAGAGGAATGTCAGGGGCGGGGGCCAGGACGTACCCCCAACCCAGTGCCCAGAGGGCCAGAGAGGGCTACCTGACCCCCACTTGTCACAGCAAAAGCCCCTTGTGGATGTGGGGGACAGGGTGGTGAGAAGACCCTGACTCATTCTGATGGGAGCACACCACCTGAGAGACAGACCCCACGGCTCAGAGGGCCCAGCTGGGCCTGGGTGTGAGGACCAGTGTCCAGGTAGCAACCCCCAGCTGTGCTGCCCCCCCAGTGCCCTCTGGGTCCTATTAACTGCCCCCCTCACCCCTAGACGCAGTGGGATCCCCACAAGGAGGCTCGGGGTAGGAAGGCGGACATCAGGGCCCTTGATCTGCAAAAGGGGATGCTTTTCCTGGCCTCCACCTGGCTCAGGGAGCTCAGCCCAGTGAGGACCCCCCATCATTTCTGTGTCTGCCAGGATCACCAAGGTCCTCAAGCCTTACTGACCACCTCGTGGACCCCATGGACGGCCAAGACGCCACCAGGAGCTCCACCTGTCGGGGCAGAGCTGTGAATGTGGGGACCTCCCTAGGCCATTAGTTTCTGCAGGAAGTCTTGGGGGCACCTTGGTCTCGGTAGGGAGCCCAGACAGTGTGGAGGCTCCTGGCCCAGCGGCCTTATCAGACACTACAAGCCCGTCTGCGCCCTCTGCCACCAGGGGCCAGGCAGCCAGTGGGGGCTCCCAGGAGCAGCGATGCCATCAGGTGACAGACAGGCTCTGCCACCCCCCAACCACATGTGGCTGACCTCCCTTCCATGAGAGAAGTGAAGAAAGGCGGCAGCAGGGAAGCTGTGAAGATAAGGGGACCTTCTCTCAGCAGAGGACAGCCAGGCTGGCTGGGGTACCCCATCTGTGACCCTGCCCGTTCCCCAAAGCTATGGTGGGCAATGACAGTTCCCTGCCACCAGCGGAAACGCAGAGACGTGCACCCCTGCCGGGTCCTGCAATCTTGGGGTATGCCCTGGCCCCTAGAGGAGGCCTCTCCCCACCAGTCCATCACCAGGGCTCTCCAGGCCAGGAAGTGAGCACACAGAAAAAGCTGGAACTGGGGTAGGGGAGGTTTGCCTGGGTTCCCCACCCCTGCCGAGTCCTGTGGGCTTGCTCCCAGGTGCCTCTCCCAGAGTCCTAGGGAGCCCCAGGGGCTGGGTCTGCTGGGACCTCACTCCACACAGAGGGGTCTCCACCCTCTAAGCGGCCCCAGAAGCCTCGGCTGGCCCTGGCCTGGAAGCCATGCGACTAACAGTGGTCAGAGCTCTAGGCACAGCCCCCTGGCCCTGGCCCAGGCATGGCTGCCAAGTCCTAGAAACAGGCCTGGTCGTCATAGCAAAGGCACACGCGCAGAGCCACACCCGACGGCCACTTCAAAGGCCATTTCCACCCCCAACTCTGCGATGTTGGGGACCCCCTCAGCAGATCCTGGGGGCCAAGCCAGTCTCTCTTTCCTACCAGCACCCATAGGACTCCACCCCAGCTGCTCTGGGGCTGCCATGCTGGATGCCTGGGTCTCCCTACTCACCATACACACCCAATCCATCCTCTCTGCATTCACAAACCCCCAGCTGCAGGGAGAGAGTCACGCCTGCTCTGCTGGCCATGCTTTACCCCTACTTGGCAAGAGAATGTCTTCCCTGTCCCACTGCCGCCCCCCCCCCCCCTTCCCAGGGCTAGAAACGTCAGCATTGCCTCCCTACTTCCCACATCTGTCCCACTACTAAAGGCTCTGGGCCTGGTCCACCCAGCAGAAATTCTAGAGGGCTTCCTGGAGGAGGTGGCCACCCTGTGTGGAGGTAACATTCTGGGGCCTGGGCAGAGCTAGCATTTGTCTTCCAGCTCCCGTCTGCTGTCCCAGATCATCAGGGAGTTCTCCTGGCTACTCATGTCCTTGCCCTCCAGGCCGTGTGGCTTCCTTCCCCCATGTCCTGCAGCTTGCAGCCCTGAAGCCAGGGAGCACATGCAGCCTTGGGCCAGATGGGGGTCTGAAGCTCAATGGGACACTGATCCCAAGGAAGTGAGGAGAGGGGCGTCAAAACCATGTGGGTGGGAAGCCCTCTCCAGGGCCACTCCTGCACGAGCTATCCAGAAGGCCCAAGCCCCAGCAGGCCCCAGTTCAGAGCAGAATGGGGTGGTGGCCCCCGGCTCCCCACCTGCAGGGGAGTCGCTTCACAGGTGGTGAAGCAGGTCTGCAGGTGTCTCTCTTTCTCTCCCCCTCTCTGTCTTCCCCTCTTCTCTCCCTTTCTCTCTGTCTTATCCAACACAACGACATCAATAACAACAATAATTACAACAATAAAACAACAAGGGCGACAAAAGGGAATAAATAAACATTAAAAAAAAAAAGAGTGGGGAGGTGGGGAGGTGGTTCTGTGCTGGTCCCAGGGAGCTGGACTTAGATGTGAGTTCAAATCCCATCTCTGACTCTTACACCAGAAGCCTGCTTTCCTGGGCCTGTGAAATGCAGTAGTCAGAAGGGTCCTGGAGAGGATACATGGGGGTGAGGGAGGAAGCACCTACTGGCAGCAACTCCTCTCAGCTGGAAACAGAGGCCGGTCAAGTCCGGCCCCCCTGCCTCTTCCTGGGGAGCCACAAAGCCAGGGGCCCACTGTGCAGACGGCCAGGCCCTTCAGCTCCATTTTCCCCACACCCTCCATCTCTGCCCAGCCAGACGGGCACTACTCACACTGTGCTGTATGTCAGGCTGCATGCAGGAGAGATGGGACTTGGGACACGGGTGGCAGTGCCATGAAGCTCCTTTTTTTAAAAAAATTGTAATTCAATTTTATCTTTTAATTTTTTTATATTTATTTATTTCCCCTTGTTTTTCATTGTTGTTGTAGTTATTGTTGTTATTGATGTCGTCGTTGTTGGACAGGTCAGAGAGAAATGGAGAGAAGAGGGGAAGACAGAGAGGGGGAGAGAAAGACAGACATCTGCAGACCTGCTTCACCGCCTGTGAAGCGACTCCCCTGCAGGTGGGGAGCCGGGGGCTCGAACCGGGGTCCTTGGGCGCTTAACCCATTGCGCTACCACCATGAAACTCCCTTTAACCCACCAACGGCACTTCCCCAAGGTTCCTATCCCCCATCCTTCAATCCTGATTCCTTCCTTTCGCTCCCAGAAAGACAGGGATCCCATGGGCTGGGCCCTTCCCTCCTGAGGGCCTGGCTGCCTGGAGCTGGCGCAGCTAGAGGCCCTGGGACCTCCACGGAGAGAGGAAGGAGAAGTAGGGACTTGGTCTGAAAGGCAGGCCTTTGGAAACGAGGTGTGTGAGGCCCAAAATGAAGAAACAAGGAAGAGAGGAAACCACACGGGTGTCCATGACGTGGGGAGGGGGAGGAGGTGGAGGAGAAGGCTGGACAGCACAGGGGGCGGCCAGGACAGACTGGGCCCTGCAGGGCTGTGGGTGGATGAAGCCCCAGCCGGCTGCCCCCGGCGGCCTGAGACGTCCAGAGGCAGCAGGAAGAATGACAGCTCCACCCACTCTGCTCTGCCTCCAACCTGCTGATTCTTCGCCGAGGAACCACAACACAGCCAGAGCCGCTGTCCTCGACTCGGGTGCTGGTGGCTCTCCCCCCATCTGCTCGGGCTGTCCCGACCGCCTGCAGTCCGCGGAATGACAAGGGCGACCACCGAGCCCTTCAGTCTCCTGCGTGCTCTGAGTCTCTGGCTCCCTCTGCCCAGCCGGCTTTTCCAGCAACTTCCCAAGACTCTGCAGTTTCTTCCTAACAGCCGCCACACTTCCTCCTGACTCGGTCCGCCTGTCGTCAGTCTGTCCCCCAAGAGACATCTGGGGGTGTCCGGGTGGGGATGGGGGCGGGGACAGCTGGGAGGCTGACCCGCATTCTACAATGTAGACCAGGTCTATGGGCGAGGTGGCCACGCATGGAGGAGGCATCGGGGTCCCGGGCACGCAGGGGGGCAGGAAGCGAGAAAGGAGGGAGCGTGCAGAAGAGCCGGCCGGGCCCGCTGACCCGCCGAGGGACGCGGAGCCCCCGCCCCGCCAGCCCCGCCCTCCGGCCCAAGCCCGCCGCGCCAGGCCCCGCGACCCCTGCGCCGGGCGCGCCACGCGGACACTCACCCGCCCGCGGCCGCCCGGGAGCGGCAGCGTCTCCCGCTCGTTCCATCGTGCCCCCTCGGCCTTCGGCCGGGACAGGACAGTACGCGCGAGACGGAAGCGCTCTGACGCGGAGCCCGACGGGACTTGTAGTTTGCAGGCTGTCCAAAGCCTGGGAGGCCGCCCCGTGCTCGACACTCCAGAAACTACGACTTCCGGCGGCTCTGACGTCACGGGGCGGGATTGGTAGGTCCAACTCACTCTATGTTGCAGATCGGAGTTTGATTGGCTGAGTGTATCTGTCGCTCACAGCTTCAAGGGCTGCAAAGGGAGGAGCCTAGGGTACCCGACCGGAAAGCCAATACAAAAAAAAAAAAAGAACAAGCGAGATTGGTCGCAACCCAGGGGACTGGAGAGCGGAGCGAATCGGCGGCAAGAGAAGGTGGGATTTCCGTCGGAATTGCCCAATCGCAATGGGGAGCGCACTTTCTATAAAAGCTTCAGCCTCGCCGGAGCTCGCTCTTTCGGATTCGAGTTTTCTTCTGAAGTTGTGCTATTTGACAGTGCTCGGTGCTGGGGGCAAAACTTGATACCGCGTGGGCCGGAGAGCGTCGCCAAACACTTCATACCGTTCTCGGCCGGATTTCCAGCCTCAACCCGAGCCCGCCTCCGCTTCCGTTTACTTTGCTGCAGGTGAGGTCTGCAGAAGACTGGCCGGGCAGGGTCGAGGGGGCACCCGAAGCCTGTGATGAGTCTTTCATTTCTGACACCTCGTATGAGAACTGCACGTGCAGTCTGATTAATTTGCAAGACTGAGGCTTGAGGTGGGAGGAGGTGAGGGACAACCTGCTGGGGACAGGTGATTGTAACTGATTAATTTTCCAGGGCCGCGAGGAGCAGCGCTGGCGACCTGGATCTGAAGTGGACAACCAGGGGCGAGCTGGGTAAGGCTGGGGTCTAGGACCGAGCTACCAGCCACTTGTCAGTATGAAGCACTTGTAATAGGAAGTGGCCTTGCAGGGAGTACATGAGCCTGGGTAGGGGACCAGGAAGGAGTCACTGCAGAAAACAAAGAGGAACTAATTACGGCGCTTTGTTAAGCAAATGACTCAACCAGGTTTGTTGACTCCCGCGGGCCTCTGGGCCTGGATACCGCTAGTGCTCCAGGATCCATCTACCTCCCAACAAAGGCAAAATGTAGCTTAATACCCTTTATTAAAAATTTATTTCCTTTTTGTTGCCCTTTTTTTTTTTTAAATAGAAAAGGTTGCAGACTAGGAACCGGACGGTAACGGACCAGGTTGAGCGTACACCTTACTTAGAATGTGCAAGGCCCCGGGTTCAAGCCCCCATCCCCACTTCATAAGTGCTGTTAGGAGGGTTGCAGGTGTCTCTCGCTATTTCCCTTCCCCCTTCATTTCAATTTAAGGGGTGTTCAGGTTGAGAGCAGAAGCAATGTTGTCTAGTGGGTCCTTCTCTTCAGTGTTAGGTTTACTTAAATTCTTATTAGAGACAAATCAAGATGGAAAGGGGAGATAGGGAGACAGCTGCAGATCTGCTTCTCTCTTGCAGGTGTGCCACCACCTGGCCCCTTGTTGAATCAGTTTTTATACCCTCTAGTAATGCGGAAGCAGCTCAAGTTACAAAAGCGGCTGTGGGGAGTCAGGGGTAAGGATCGGGATTCTAGGACCCCGGCTCCCCTGCGGTGTCGCTTTACAGGCGGTGAAGCAGGTCTACAGGTGTCCTTCCTCTCTTCCCCTCCATTTCTTTTGTCCTATCCAGCAACGACGCCCATAGCAATAATAGCCACCAATAAAATAAAACAAGGGCAACAAAAGTGTTAGCTTGCAAAAATCAAACCACCATCCTCTGCAAGGAAGCAAAGATGTTTATTCACGAATTTGAATCCCGGCCAAGTGGTGTCTGACAGCAGTCCACCAGCTCGACCCCGAACAGGGCTCAAACCACACAATTTATAGGACTTCTGAATACAGGGGAGGGGGAATGCATCACCTTATCAATATTTTATCCAATAATATGCTATAGAAAACACGGAATCCAATCATTTCAAACCTAGCAAAAAGCGGGATCCACTCAAAGCAAAGAGTGGGCTAATTTCAAACTTTGCAAAACCACACAACCAATAGAACCTAGCCAGAGTAGGGTCACCACAGCCTCCCGCCATCAGCAGCACCCTTCTGGTAAACAGTTTCCTTGTGCAAAGGTCCTGATAAGCCTTGCCTGTATGCGGGGTCTTGGTAAACAACTAGTGACTTACTGACTTGGTCTTGTTTTTCAAGGGGAATGGGTAAGGAATTTTCCATCTTACAAAAAGGAAATATGTTTTTTTATATTTAAAAAGAGGCAAAAGCAGATGAAGCTGATTGTGTTTAGCCCATCGCCACCCCAATGATAGCAGGCCTTGAAATGTTCCCAGAATCCCTTCAGGCAGAAATAATTAGCTCCTAATGGGGCTAATTCTTCACCTGCTGGGTGTAGGCCTGTCTCAGGAATGGCTCCTGGTCTTGAACAATGGGACTTAACTCTCTTGAGCATACTCAGGGGCTTAATTTGGAGATTTCACACCCTCTCTGTGTGAAAACCGAAGGAAGGAGCACCGACATGATTCCTCTGGTCCCCTTGACACAACTCAAGGTCGTGATTAACAATTAGTTACTTGGTTGCTGCTCTCTAGCTTCACCGGGTTGGGTCTAGGCCAGGAGGTTAGGTTACTGTCAGGCATAAAGGATGAGGCTGGAGTGGGAGGAGCATTCAGGGGGTTTAGTCAAAGGGCTGCAGAATTGGAGCAACAGGCAAAACCCCACATGGTTACAGAGAGGTGTCAACTTTGTTCCTTTTTACTGTTTTTACAAAAGATCCTGAACCTTAAGCTTGTATTGGACCTGGAATGTCTGGGTGTTTGATTCTGTTGTATTATTTCCCCAGCCTGTTCTCTCCTTTGTGATAGCTCCTTGGTGAAGCGCAATTCACCGATGCTTTCACCTTTTAGTCTCCTGACTACTTCCTTGGGTGGATAAACATTGTTTCTGTGCCACCACACATTACTGTGCCTCCCCTACCCCACATACAGGAATGAAGTTCTTTTAAAAAATTCATTTGTGTGTTTGAATTTTTTTAAATTTTTTTTTGTTGTATTATCTTTATGTATCTATTTATTGGATAGAGACAGCCAGAAATTGAGAGGGAAGGGAGTGATAGAGACACTTGCAGTGCTGCCTCACCACTTGCAAAGCTTTCCCCCTACAGGTGGGAACTGGGGGCTCGAACCTGGGTCCCCGAGCATTGTAACATGTGCCCTCAACCAGGTGTGCCACCACCCAGCTATAACATGACACTTAGGGGCTACTTGAGAGGGATCCTGACAACCACATAACAGACAAAAGATGGATTTGGGGTGACAGGCAAATCAGTGCTACATCAGGATTTCCAAGTTATTGGGTGTGGGGCGCTCAGTTGTATGCCAGAACACGAATGATAGTAGAAATATTCACATAGTGATTTTTGCCAGTTCCGTCCTGGACCACTATAAGCCAGAGCTGTAGTTTGAAAATTGATAGACTGGTGCAGGGGATGGCATAGTGGGTATAGTGACTCTCAAAAAATAAGTTCCTGAGTTAGACCCTCGGCAGCACATGTATTAGAGTGATGTCTGGTTCATCTTTGTTAGACTTTCAGGCAAGACAGGCACAACAGGCTCAGCCTAGGTGGCACAAAGTGCAAGAACGGGTAAGAGTCCAATTTGAGCCCCTGGCTCAGAGTCGCATCACAAGCTGTACAGCAGATTTTCAGGTGTCTCCCATTTCTCTGTCCTTTCTAACAACGACGGCATCAGTAATAAAGCAAGGGCAACAAAAGGGAATAAAATAAAAGTTGGTAGGCAAAGTCGGGAAGAGGGCCCGGTGGTAGCACACAGCAAGGTTAAATCCCCATGTGGAGCAAAGCCTCAACAACTGGTATGAAACCCAGCTTCCCACCTGTAGGCAGGTCACTTGACAAGTAGTGAAGCAGGTGTTTGTCTACCTTTGTCTTCCCCTCTCAATTTCTGTCCTGTCCAAAAAACAAGATGGCACAGGGTAGTGCATAAGGATCCCGGTTCAAGCCCCCAGTGCCCCACCTGCATTGGAGTCAGGTGGTGAAGCAGGTGTCTGCCTTTTCTCTCCATTTCTCTCTGTCCTAGCCAACAACGACAGACATAACTACAACAATAAACCAAGGGCAACAAAAGGGAATACATATTTTAAGAAAAGATGGCATGATTGTGCTAGAGACTTCACACCTGCGGTTCTGAAGTCCCACGTTTTGTTTTACTATGCAACCCAAGTGGGTAGATGGAAGGGTTCCAGTGAGGTTGTCTTTAGTCTTGGTGTCACATTTGCCAGTGACCTCATTGAGTATTAAGATATTCAAAGTTGGGATTCAGACAGTAGCACAGTGGCACAAAGCACAAGGACTGGCATAAGGATCCCAGATCAAGCCCCCAGCTCCCCACCTGAGGGGGTTCTGAGGCAGGTCTGCAGGTGTCTATCTCTTCCCCTCCATCTCTCTGTCCTATCTAGCCATGACATCAGTAACAACTACAACAATAAAGCAAGGGTAACAAAAAGCACAAATATTTAAAGAGTCCAGTTAGGGGCCAGTCGGTGGTGCACGTGGTAAAGCACAAGGACCCAGGTTCAAGCCCCTGGCCCCAACCTGCAGGGGGAAAGCTTCACGAGTGGTGATGCAGGACTGCAGGTATCTCTCCCTCTCAACTTCTGTCTATCCAATAAATATGAAATAAATAATCCATGAGGATTGTAATGGGGAAGCAGTATCTCAATCCTGGCCACCATATATATATATATATATATATATATATATATATATATGTATTAATGTTTTGCATTCAACAGTAAGTACAGTAGTTTGTACATGCATAGTATTTCCCAGTTTTCCATAATAACAATACAACCCCCACTAGGTCCTCTTTCTTGGACCTGTAATCTCCCCACCCACCCCAGAATCTTTTACTTTGGTGCAATACTCCAATTCCAGTTCAGGTTCTACTTGTGTTTTCTTTTTTGATCTTGTTTTTTCAACTTCTGTCTGAGAGTGAGATCATCCCATATTCATCCTTCTGTTTCTGATTTATTTCACTTAACGTGAATTTTTCAAGGTCCATCCAAGATCCGCTGGAAACGGTAAAGTCACCATTTTATAGCTGAGTCATATTTGTGCATATATATGAACATGGCTCAACCACTCATTTGTTGTTGGACACCTGGGTTGCTTCCAGGTTTTGGCTATTACAAATTGTGCTGCCAAGAACATATGTGTACACAGATCTTTTTGGATGGGTGTGTTGGGTTCCTTAGGATATATCCCCAGGAGAGGAATTGCAGGATCATAGGGTAGGTCCATTTCTAGCCTTCCAAGAGTTCTCCACAGAGGTTAGACCAATTTACATTCCCACCAGCAGTGTAGGAGGGTTCCTTTGACCCCACACCCTCTCCAGCATTTGCTGCTGTTACCTTTTCTGATGTATGACATTCTCACAGGAGTGAAGTGGTATCTCATTATTGTCTTTATTTGCATTTCTCTGACAATCAGAGACTTGGCATGTGTTTCTCAGCCTTTTGGATCTCTTCTGTGGTGAATATTCTGTCCATGTCCTCCCTCCATTTTTGGATGGGGTTATTTGTGGTCTTGTTGAGATTTGCAAGTTCTTTATATATTCTGGTTACTAGCGTCTTGTCTGATGTATGGCATGTAAAGATATCCCATTCTGTGAGGGGTGTCTTGGTTTGGGTAGTAGTTTCTTTAGCTGTGCAGAAGCTTTATAATTTGATGTAGTCCCATAGGTTTATTTTTTTTAGCATCTTTTTTAAATTTCTTTATTGGGGAATTAATGTTTTACATTCAACAAAAAAATACAATAGTTTGTACATGCATAACATTTCCCAGTTTTCCATATAACAATACAACCCCCACTAGGTCCACTGTCATCCTGTCCAATAGGTTTATACTTCCCTTAGTCTTTTTTGTAATTGGATTTGTTTCATTGAAGATGTCTTTAAAATTTATGCGGAAAAGAGTTTGGCCAATATTTTCCTCTAAGTATCTGATAGTTTGTGGTCTAACTTCCAAGTCCTTGATCCACTTGGAATTTACTTTTGTATTTGGTGAAATACAGTGATTCAGTTTCATTCTTCTGCATGTTTCAACCCATTGTTTCCAATACCATTTGTTGAAGAGACTCTGCTTTCCCATTCAATAGTCTGGGCACCTTTGTCAAAGATTAGATGTCCATAGGTGTGGGGGCTTAATTCTGGGCTCTCAGTTCTATTCCACCGGTCAGTATGTCTATTCATGTTCCAGTACCAAGCAGTTTTGATGACAATGGCCCTATAATACAGTTTGAGATCTGGGAGTGTGATGCCTCCGGTTCTGTTCTTTTTTCTCAAGATTGTTTTGGCAATTCTAGGTCTTTTCTAGTTCCAGATAAACATCTGTAGCATTTTTTCTATCCTCCTAAAAAATGTGCTTGGGATCTTGATGGGGATAGCATTAAATTTGTTGATGGCTCTGGGTAGTATATTCATTTTGATGATGTTAATTATTCCAACCCATGAACATGGAATATCTTCTACTTTGTGTCTTTTTCAATTTCCTTGAGTAGTGACTCATAATTTTCAGTATACAAGTCTTACACTTCTTTGGTTAAGTTTACTCCTAGATATTTTATTGTTTTTGTTGCTATAGTTAAAGGACTTGATTTCCGGATTTCAATTTCTTCTAACTTAGTGTTTGCAGAGGAATGCCACTGACTTTTGAATGTCAATTTTGTAGCCTGACACCTTACTGTCTTGCCTGATGATTTCCAAAAGCTTCTTGCTGGATTCCTTAGGTTTTTCCATGTATACTATCATGTCATCTGCAAATAAGGACAGTTTGACTTCTTCTCTTCCAATCTGTTTCCCTTGAATTCCTTGCTCCTGCCTGATTGCTATGGCAAGAACTTCCAACACTGTGTTGAATAGTAATGGTGATAGTGGGCAGCCCTGTCTAGTACCTGATCTGAGGGGAAATGCTTCCAGTTTTTCACCATTGAGTATGATGTTGGCTGTAGGTTTGCTATATATAGACTCCACTATCTTTAGGACTTTTCCATCTATTCCCATTTTTTGTAGTGTTTTGATCATAAAGGGATGTTGTATTTTGTCAGAGGCTTTCTCTGCATCTGTTGATATGACCATGTGGTTTTTGGTCTTTTGTGGATGTGGTGGGTCACGTTGATTGATTTATGTATATTAAACCAACCTTGCATGCCTGGGATAAACCCCACTTGGTCATGATGAACAATCTTTTTAATATACTGCTATATCCGGTTGGCTAGAATTTTGTTCAGTATTTTAGCATCTATGTTCATCAGAGATATTGGTCTGTAGTTTTCTTTTTTGGTTGTGTCCCTGTCTGCTTTTGGTATCAGGGTGATGTTGGCTTCATAGAAGCTGGCAGGGAATATTCCAGTGTCTTCAATCTTCTGGAAGACTTTTAAAAGTAGAGGTATTAGTTCTTCTTTGAAGGTTTTGTAGAATTCATTTGTGAAACCATCTGGTCCGGGACTTTTATTTTTGGGAAGATTTTTGATACCTGTTTCAATTTCATTAGCTGTGATGGCCCTGTTCATGTTATCCACTTCCTCTTTACTTAGTTTTGGAAGTTGGTAGGTATCTAGAAAATCATCCGTTTCTTCCAGGTTCTCTAGCTTGGTGGCATATAGTTGTTCATAGGCCACCATGTTTTTATTAAATAAGACATGTAGAAATTGTGGGATTGGGGGGAACACACAGTATCTGAGCCTACTGCACTGCCCCTGATTTAAGTGACTACTAAAATAAAAAAGGTAGCTAATGTACTTGGGTTGACTGAAAGGCCAAGAGGTCAGTCACTCTGAGGCCAGTCCCTCCCCAAGTTGGACTCTTTGAGTTGTGACCCCTGACCTTGTATGCAGCTTGACCTCACTGCTGTTTTTTCCCCAGAAGTGGATGCCATGCTCGTAACAGCTTAGAGCTGCTTCAGTCCCGGGTCTTCAGGTCTGTGACTACCTGCCTGAAGATTTGTGGGGTCCTTACTCCTGCTCCAGCCTGGTTGGTGCCACTGCTTTGAAGGACAGGAATTGCTTCTGGCAGACTGGCCTTGCTATTTCCTAGTCTGCCTTGCTAACCTCAGAAGGTGGTGGGTTAAGTCAAGGAATAAGGAAACTGAGGATGGTGCTTCTCTAGGAACTGTTGTCCTTGAAAGGTGAAGATAGTTTTGAGGACATGGGGAATAGCAACAGTGTGCCTTCCCACAGCCCTTTAGGAATCATCCTTAAGCACTGGTCAGTGTTCAGCTCCAAGCACATGAGCAAGAAAGACATGATTTTCTACTGCAACTATGTCTGGCGCTTCTATAGCTTGGAGTCTGGTGAGCAGTGGCCCAAAAATGGATCCTTAGATTACATGACTATCCTGCAGTTACAAGTGTACTGTAAGAGCAAGAGCAGGCACCTTGAAGTAGACTATGTGAACACCTTCATGGCATTATGTCATAATGTGAACTTGCGGAACAAGTACAAGTGTGGGGGAGAAGCTCCAAGCGAGACAGTTGTGACAGAATTAAGGCTGCGGGAGGGTCAGCCACGCAGGGCACCTCCTGCTCCTCCTACCTCGATACCCGGGGATGTTGATGCTGCTCGGACTGGTCCAGCCTCAGAGACTGGCACTATTCCACCAGAGCCCAGGGATGTGGTTGCCAAATCCCCGCCAGGGCCTCAGCGGCTCCCCACCTCACCCTCCAGTGCCCAGCAGAGTGTGGACACGCCCCAGCCAGGGCCTCAGCGGCTCCCCACCTCACCCTCCAGTGCCCAGCAGAGTGTGGACATGCCCCAGCCAGGGCCTCAGCGGCTCCCCACCTCACCCTCCAGTGCCCAGCAGAGTGTGGACATGCCCCAGCCAGGGCCTCAGCGGCTCCCCACCTCACCCTCCAGTGCCCAGCAGAGTGTGGACACGCCCCAGCCAGGGCCTCAGCGGCTCCCCACCTCACCCTCCAGTGCCCAGCAGAGTGTGGACACACCCCAGCCAGGGCCTCAGCGGCTCCCCACCTCACCCTCCAGTGCCCAGCAGAGTGTGGACATACCCCAGCCAGGGCCTCAGCGGCTCCCCACCTCACCCTCCAGTGCCCAGCAGAGTGTGGACACGCCCCAGCCAAGACCTCAGCGGCTCCCCACCTCACCCTCCGGTGCCCAGCAGAGTGTGGACACGCCCCAGCCAGGGCCTCAGCGGCTCCCCACCTCACCCTCCAGTGCCCAGCAGAGTGTGGACATACCCCAGCCAAGACCTCAGCGGCTCCCCACCTCACCTTCCAGTGCCCAGCAGAGTGTGGACACGCCCCAGCCAAGACCTCAGCGGCTCCCCACCTCACCCTCCGGTGCCCAGCAGAGTGTGGACACGCCCCAGCCAGGGCCTCAGCGGCTCCCCACCTCACCCTCCAGGGCCCAGCAGAGTGTGGACATGCCCCGGCCTCTCCCAGTCTCGCCCTGCCCCTCCTGTACCCAGCTCAAGTCAGCACTGGCTCTAGCAGAAAGGGCCAAGCAGACCCTGCCCTGGGGCACTCCTGGCATGGCTAGGTCTGCAGATCTGTACAAGTGGAGGGCAAGTGGGAAAAACCTGTTCACCTCCATTGTTTATTCAACGTTTTACCCCACCAGGCTTGACGTCTGCATGGTGGCGGACAGACCTCTCTCTGGCGGGGAGCAGTTCCTCACGTTGCAGAAGGCGCTGCAGGAGGCTGTGGGGATTACGAGAAACTGTGACATCAATAGGGCCCTGGAGGTGCACCAATGCCCCAGTGAAAGCCCCTTTGCTTTTCTAGAAAGGATTTCTGAGGCTTTACGAAAGTTCACCCCTGTGGACCCAGAGGACCCTGACTGTGCCAGGCTCGTCAACATGGTCTTCATCAGCCACAGCGCTCCTGACATCCGCGACAAGCTGCAGCATCTGCCTGCAGCCGAGGGCTACCCCACGGCGCTGCTGGTCAACCTGGCCAACCTCGTGTTTAAAGACCGCGAGCGAGTGGAGAGAGTGCGGAAGCAGAGACGGCTGCAGCGACAGCGCAGGAGGGAGCGGCAGAAGAGGGATGCGCAGATCGCCAGAGCCGTCCAGGAAGACCACTGCTGCTGCACGCCGGCCCCGGGGCTGCAGTGGGAACCGTATGCCTACTGTGTGCAGGCCTTCACCCAGTTTTCCTAGCCGGCAGCCACTAGGAACCTTGGCGAGACACACTGGAGCTTTTTGTGGGTCCTTTACCCAAACCACTGCAGGGAGGGCTTGTTCCAGCTTCCTGTGTATCTCAGAGAGCACCTAGGCTTTGCTGGATTGTGGCTTGATAACCAAATGAGCGCTGACAGTTTTTGTACCACAGTGCCTTACGTGTATGTGTTTGGGGAGCGGGAGTCCTGTGCTCTGCTTGGCCCTGAGTCTGCAACTTGAGGACAGACTACATGATGCGCAAGATGCTCTCCACCTGCCAAGACAGAGTTCACTCTGTTCAGTGCAGCAGGTGCCAGAGAAGTGGGGTGAGCGCAGTATGGAGCTATGCCTGGTTTTCAAACAGGTCTGGAATGTGCCAGGAGACGTGAGGTCGGGGGCCAGCAACCTAGCTCACCTGCTTGGTGTGCCTGCTTTGCCATGTCCTCGCTATGTTGGTGGAAGCTTCCCTTTGTCTTGAAAAAACAGCCCTGAGCCAAAGAGGTTGAAGCTAGGTGTGGGGCCAGAGCGGGTAAGGGACCCTGACAATCTAGGACAGCAGTAGCCAGAAAAGTAGGGTGGAGGGAAACAAAAGCCCTGAGTTAGAAATACTTCGCAGTCAAGAGACCTGTTAGGGGAGTTGTAAAGTCTTTTGCCAGCTTGTTCCGTCCTGCCAATACCCATATGGCACTCCTGGGCAACTTTTTTTACTTTTTCTTCAGAGGAGAAACAGCAGGAGAAAGACCTGCAGTAGTACTCTTTGCTTTACTACTTACAAAGCTTGCATTTTGCAGATGGGGACAGAGTCTTGAACCCAGGTCCTTGTATTCTAGCATTGTGAGCCTCTGCCCAGCCCTTCACCACCTGAGTTCATTGATAGACTTTATTGCACGTACAAGAACCTTGAGGTCCCAGGATTTTTTTTTTTATGCCAAAAATTAAACTCCCAGTTGATTACGTTTAAATAGAAACTTGTGATCGCTTATTTAATTGCCACCAGCGTTGTCACTGGGGCTCAGTGCTTGCACAATGAACCCACTATGTTTTGCTCTGCTTTTACTTGATAGGACAGAAATATTAGAGGAGAAGGGGAGAAAGTACCTTTTAATTGCTTCACAACTCACATCTAAACCCTGCAGGTGGGGACCACAGGCTTGAACTAGGGTCCTTCCAAATTGATGTCTTCTCAGCCAAGTAGGTGTACTGGCCCCTCTTATGAATTTTTTTTTAAGATTTTATTTATTAATGAGAAACATAGGAGAGAGAGAAAGAAGCAGGCATCACCCTGGTACATGTGCTGCCTGGGATGGAACTCAGGACCTCATGCTTCAGAGTCCGATACTTTTATCCACTGTGCCACCTCTGGGACCACAATTTTTTTTTTTTTTAATGAATGTAAGTTGACTTTTAGAAATACTTTGGGGGCAAGGTGGTGGCACACCTCCCCACCTGCAAGGGGAAAGATTCACAAGTGGTGAAGCAGGAGGTGCAGATGTCTCTCTCCCTCTTATTTCCCCTCACCTCTCAATTTCTCTCTGTCTCTATCCAGTAATAATAAATTAAAAACTTTGGGGCCAGGTTCAAGCCCCTGGCCCCCACCTGCAGGGAGAAAGCTTTGCAAGTGGTGAAGCAGGGCTGCAGTTGTCTCTGTATCTCCCCCTCCCCTCTCAATTTCTGGCTGTCTTTATCCAACAAATAAAGATAATATGCCGGGCTAGCATGAGGGTGTTTCTTCCTGGGTGCGCACTCTCTGGGTTGAAGAGAACTAGAGCCAACCTGGGCGGCTGCTTACTCAGCAACGCGGGAGAGAGAGCAGGAACTCGTGGCGGAGTGGGAACGCAATGCCTCTTGATCAGAGACAAGGCCTCTCTCTCTCTCTCTCTCTGTATATGTATATATGTAATCTTTAACCGGAAGTGGGAAAGGAAAATGGCTAGGAGAAGGGGGGTGGAGAAAAGAGCACGAAGGTAGAAAGCTTCCATAGCAGCTGTTGGGAAGGTTCTAACCAGTGGGATTAACCAAAACCCTGCAGGCAGGGCGGGTCTCAGGCAAAACAGTGATGATGTAAATAGACCACGGCATCATCATGGAGCAAAGCAGGGGACTGCCCGACAATAATACAAAAGCTACTGAATGAAAGCTATTAAAATAAGTAAAAAACTAATTAGGAAATATTTGTAGTGACTGACGTGTCAGCAGCTGCTTCTTGCTGGCTGCCTCAGCACAGAGGCGCTTGAGCCATGGCTGCAGGTTCACACCACGTCTGAGCTCTTGCCACAGTCCCAGCTGTGGGACAAGTCTTGAGCCATCATGGGGACTGTTCTCATGCTTGAGTTCTTAGCTGATTCTTCAGTAAACTTACTTGGAAATTGAGTCTGTTGTGTTTGCTTTCTGTATTCATTAATAGGAGTGGAGAGAGAACCAGGGCATCAATTGGCACATACAGTGTTGGGTTTGAACCTGGGTCCAGGTTTGGGAGCCTTTGGAGCCAGGACTTGATGCCATTTATTTCACTACTCTAGGCCACAAGCGTTCACCACGGAAGCCCTTGTGTACAAGGCTCTTCATGGAAGATGCCTTGCTTCATTGCTTGCAAAGCTTTCCCCTTGAGGTGGAGCCAGGGGCTTGAGCATTGTAGCAACAGCTGCACCACCACCTAGCCACTGTTCTTTTTTTCCTTTATTGAGGGATTAAACTTCATATATATATATATTAGAATTTATTTATTCATGAGAAAGATAGGGGGAGAGAAAGAACCAGCCATCACTCTGGTACATGTGCTGCCAGGGATTGAATTCAGGACCTCATGGTTGAGAATCCAATGTTTTATCCACTGCACCACCTCCCCGACCACAAAAAGATTTTTAAATTTTATTTTCCCTTTTTGTTGCCCTTGTTTTTCATTATAGTTATTATTGTTGATGATGTCGTCATTGGTAGAGAGGAGGGAAAGACGGGGAGAGAAAGATGGACACCTGCAGACCTGCTTCACCACCTGTGAAGCAACTCCCCTGCAGGTGGGGAGCCGGGGGCTCGAACTGTAAACTTTATTTTTAAGAAGAGTGCCAGAGACAGCTCACTGGGTTGGCAAATGCCTTGCCCTGCGCACAACCTGTTGGGAAAAGTTGGATAAGATAGATGTGTTAAGTTGAATGGGAAGAAAAAAAAATGAGATGAGGTAAGCTGAACAGAAGTGGGGCCAGAAGAAACAGCTGACCACAAAGTAGTAGCAACGGTCACACTTAGCTGAGGTCTTCTGAGAATCAAAGGGACTTTCCATGTATTTAACAGCTAAGGGCTGGAACATGTGGGGAGAGTTAAAGAAGATGACAATTGTAGCTTCTATAAAACTTGCTTCCTCTTTGCTGAGGGGAAGAAAACTGGGTCAGAACCTAACATGCCAAAATACCTGCTTCTGTAAGCCAAAAGCTAGCTTCCACCTAGCCATATGGGTATATATATGGGGAGGTGAAACTTGGTCCCTTGCCAAAAGCTTCCAGAATGATCTGGCTTTCTGGCCTGCCTGTGCAATAAAATTCTTTTCTCCATCCAATCCTGGCTCCAGTTTCCTCGGTTTTCTAGGGGAATTCCTGTGTTGGCTTCTCTTACAAACCAGTGCTCAAGTCTCAAGCTTCAAGAGAATTTTTTAAATATATATTCCTTGGGAGAGTTGGGTGATAACAGCAGGTTAAGCGCATGTGGTGCAAAGCGCAAGGACCGGCATAAGGATCCTGGTTCAAGCTCCCGGCTCCCCACCTGCAGGGGAGTCACTTCACAGGCGGTGAAGCAGGTCTGCAGGTGTCTGTCTTTCTCTCCCCCTCTCTCTTCCCCTCCTCTCCATTTCTCTGTCCTATCCAACAACAATGACACCAATATTAACTACAACAGTAAGACATGGGCAACAAAAAGGAATAAAGCCTAAAAAGAGATATTTAAATACACATTATATTCATTCCTTGGATGCTCAGAGGTTGCGCACCTGGTTGAGCACACATGTTAACGTGTGTAAGGATAATTTATTAGTTATTAATGAAGAGGTGAGGGAAAAAACCAGAGCATCGTTCTGGCACATTGCTGGAGATCAAGCTTGAAAGTTCAGTGCTTTATCCACTGCACCACCATCCAGGTCGCAACAGCAAAGGATTCCTTCATAAGAGGGGAGAGACTAGAGCACTGCTCAGCTCTGGCATAAAGTGGTGGCAAGAATTGAACCCAAGGCCGTAGGCATGCAGGCTGAGCTATCCCAGGGCTGCAGTCAGTTTTAGGACTCAGATGAAACATCTCTGCACTTGGCTCTTGCTTGTCGCTGTGGAGGGTGGGTGTTACATGTCCTAAAGATTCACACTTGGAGCCTGACCCCAAACAGCCCTCTCAGTGGTCCCTCCCACCCCCACCTCCACAGAGCCACAGGCCGGAGGTGGGTGGCAAGGAAGGTGGTGGTGGGCTGACTGGCAAAGCAACTCACTCAGAGGGCCAGCTGGTGGTGCACCTGGCAGAGCACCCACATTAGCACGTGCAAGGACCCAGGTTCAAGCTTCTGCTCCCCACCTGCAGGGAGAAAGCAGTGAAGCAGGTCTGCAGGTGTCCATCTATCTACCTATCTCCTCTCCATTTCTGTCCTATCAAAATAGGAGAGAAAAAAATGGTTGCCAGGAGCAGTGGATTCGAAGTGTCAGCGCTGAGTTGCCAGCAATAACCCTGGTGGCAAAATAAATAAAAATTACTCACTTGGATAGGGTGCTGCTTTGCCATGTGTATGGCCCAGGTTTGAGCCTAGCCCCCACTGCACTGATGGAATTTTCCGTGCTGTCACCTTTGCAGCATCATCCTGCTCTCACAGCCAAGGCCCCGCTGCTCTCTGAGCTGTGCCAGCCCTGGGAAGGGCGCCCTGAGCCTCTAGAGGGTTCCTGACTGCAGATCTCTACAGATGAGAGACAGGCACCCCAGAAAACACGCCTTTATTCTCCAGGGCTGTACAAAGGAAGGCTGGAGGTGAGGCTGGCTTGGAAGCTGGCTCCATGGTCTACATGGCTGGCACCCATGGCTGCCAGTCCCCTGGCATGTCTGGTTTCCCAAGTGCTCTCCGGAAGCCACAGCCTCAGCCTGTTGCAAGGTGGCAGGAGAGGAAGGCCTCTCCTTGCACTCTCGGAGGGCAAGGTGCTGGGCAGGAGTGGCCAGGAGGGGGCAGCAGAACGCCAAGGCCCATACGGGGCCCTCCAGCAGTCGGTTAAGGGGACCCGAATCCCTGAAGTCTGTCGGGAAGCCCCTCCCAGGGCCAGTGGCCGCTCAGGGCCTGCAGCAGGAGGCCACACGGCCCTCCCTCCTCACGTAGTCGTGCAGCCGGAAGCGGGGCTCGCTGGGGGCCTTCATGGAGCGCTGCTTCAGCTCCCTGGGGGCAGAGGGGGCAGTGGAGCTGGTGGCTTTTGCCCCCACACCAAGGGGGCCCTTGGCAAGCCTGCGCTCTCCCTGGTGACTTACTTGGCTATGGCCGTGAAGGCCAGGTCCACGTTGAGGCCCGTCTTGGCGCTGGTCTCCATGAAGGGCAGCCCATACTCCTGCAAGCAGCGGCTGCCTTCCAGTGGTGGCCTGGGGGACAGCCCACCCCGCCACCGCAGCCAAGTCCGGGCACCCCCCTTCCCACCGGCCAGCTCACCTTGGCCAGCTTCTCCCCATCCTCCTTCCTCACCACACGCTCCTGGGCGGAGTCCACCTGTGGGGTCCAGGTTGTGGATCTGGGTGAGAGGTGGCCCCCGTGTGACAACAAACCCACCCCGGGGTGAGGACGGGCCTGGCCCCACCTTGTTCCCCAGCAGCATGAGCACCACGTCGCGCTGGGCGTGCTCCTGGATCTCTGTCAGCCAGGCCTGTGGACAGAGCTGGCACCAGGCGGGGACCCAGCCAGAGACCTCACGAGGGCCTCCCTCCCGCCTTAGAATCCTGGGGGCAGGCCCATGCCACCTCCAGAGGGGGTGCTGACCTGGATGTTGTCGAAGGAGGACTTGTTGGTGACGTCGTAGAGCAGCAGCAGCGCTGGGGGCAGAGGCACATGAGCACCTGCAGCCCAGCCTCACCCCCCACCCTCCTGCCGCACCCTCACCATGAGCGTCCCGGTAGTAGGCGTGGGTGACACTGCGGAAGCGCTCCTGGCCAGCCGTGTCCCACATCTGCTGGGACATCGTGGCGCAGCGTCGGGGCGCTGCCCCATGTCCATCCCCCAGCCCCTCCCCCACCCCACCCCCGCTAACCTGCAGCTTCACCTTGGCGCCGTCCACATCCACGACCTTGTTCTGCAACATGGCGGGCGCTTAGCCAGAGGCCCCGCCCACACGTCCAGGGTCCGGAAGAGGGGCCCAGCACCCCCAGTCTATCTCGACCTCCCTTCAGTGGCTGGGTTTTGCCCGTCTCACACATCCTCCACAGGCTAATCCCTGCCCTGTCCCAGTAGGTGGTGGTCCCCCCACTCCACCCCCTACCTAGACTTGCAGCTGAGTAGCTGGCCCCTGCTTCTGCCCCACCCACCCACCAGCACCCTCAGAACTCTGCACTGCCCTCTCTAGGTGTCTCCGTCCACCTCTCACAGCCCCAGCTCTGCATACTGTTGGTGACAGCTCCCTGCAAGAACTGTCTGGAGAGCCGGGTGGTAGCACAGCGGGTTCAGTGCATGTGGCGGGTTAAGTGCAAACACCGGCATAGGGATCCTGGTTCGAGCCCCCGGCTCCCCACCAGCAGGGGAGTCGCTTCACAGGTGGTGAAGCAGGTCTGCAGGTGTCTGTCTTTCCCCCCCTCTGTCTTCTGCTCCTTTCTCCATTTCTCTCTGTTCTATCCAATAATGATGACATCAATAACTACAACAATTAAAAAAACAAGGGCAATAAAAAGGGAATAAATAATATATATATATATTTTAAAGTACTATCTGAAGTCACCATGGTATGACCCCGGCCCACAACTAGTACTCTGTGCCTCAGTTTCCCTGTGTACAAGTGCGGGTAACAGGGGGTCACAGTCCCACTGGCCCCATCCCCTGTGTGCAAGCTCTGCTTCCACAGCCTCCACACCTGCACAGCAGCTGCCCCAGGGTGGGTCTAGTGCCCGCCCCCAGCATGGAGAACTCTGCCTGATGCATGGGGCACTAAGTGGGGTGCTTCCCCAAGACCTCAAGGTTCAGGACTAGGGGTGGGGAGAGCCAGTCCCCACTTGCTGGGTGGGGGTGGGCCATCAGCACCCCTCCTCCCCCATCACTGCAGGCAGGTGCTTCTGGGTCTCTAGGGAACCAAGTGCCGCCATCTGCCGGCTGAGACACCCCACCTTCCTGAACCCCACTGGTGTGAAGCAAGTGGCCTCACCTCCTTCACACCTGCCCCAGAGCCCAGGGGGAGGGGGATAGTGCCACTGATATCACCCTCCTCTTATTCCTTCCTGTCCCCAAAATGGGCCTCTCTTCCAGTCCCCCCCTCCCCAGCCAACTGGGTCTAATTAAAGGGTGAGAAAATGTAAATTCAAGATTCACAGAGAACACAGCATCTCACTTGGGATTTAGGCTGGAGAGAGGTGGTGGTGGGGGCTGCACCCTGCCACTCGCTGCTTATCCCACAGATGCGGGAGGGGCTGGAGAACAGGCATCCAGTGCCACCGCCGCCCCACAGAACACAGCCTGCAGCCTGGCAGACATTTGGATTAGGGCAACTGTGTGTGTGTGTGTGGGGGGCACTTCTCTCCTCACTCCTGGCTGGAGCGTACCCCCAGGCAAGCCCCCAGGCTCAAGAGGGGCCCCTGAGGGTCTGCTTTGTGCAGCGCTGCACCCCTGCCAGCCCCCCAATGTGCCTGAGCCATCTGTCCCTCTCAGTGCCACCACCCGGGGCTCCAGCACGCACCTCCCTGGCAGACAGGACACAGCCCCTGCATGGGGGGGGGGATCCACATCTGCCTCCAGGTTCCTTGGAGGGAGTGTCAGGATGGACGGTTCGGTGACAAAGGTGTCCTTCACCAACCACCCTGAGCCTGAGGACAGGCAGCCAGCTCAAGCTGGTCACGGGGGTCAGGGAGACCCAGCAGCCCAGGGTGCTGGCCAGAGCCAGTCTACATGCTCACCCTGAAGTCGATGCCCACAGTGGAGATGAAGGTCCCGGCCAGGAAGGCTCCGTCCTTGAAGCGCACGAGCAGGCAGGTCTTCCCCACGCCCGAGTCCCCCACCAGCATGACCTGGACAGGCGTGAGGGCCAGGCTCACCCCAGAGCCTGTGCTCCTCCCCTGGCTTCTAGAAGGATCTGTGGTCCCCCCCCCCCCACGCTCCCAGCAAAGGCCCATCTCCATGCACAGCTGCCTCTGCCCCAGACCCTACAACTCCCCACCCTGGATGTGGAAGAAAAGCACTTTGGACTTGGTGTGTGTGGGGGGGAGCAGAGCCTGGGGGCGGGCTGGCAGTTGGTAACCTCCCTGGAAGCCAGTAGGGGCCTCTTCCATTCCCATCAAGATTGGGGAGCAGTTTGCCCAACCAAAATCCAGATCTGCGGGCAGGGAGGGACAGAAGGGCCCCCCCTTCCTCCAGTCTGCAGCCAAGGGCCCCTGAACGCAAAGATGGTCTGCAGATGCCACCCCCCCCAACCACAAACCTCTGCATGGCCTGAAGGAGGATGCCTAGGGCTCCCCAACTGGCAAACCTTCTGCTTACCCACCCACCCCCAAAATATAAATAAACACGTGAGGAGACCCACAGCGCGGGGGCTGGGGAGGCAGCACCTGGGGAAGGGGCGGGACTCGGCACCTGCCCGGCGGCGAGGGCCCTGCCAGCTGCGCGGGTGCCCCTGGGCCCGGGGCCTGCACCCCCTCCCCGCGGCGACCGGCCCACCTGCTGCGTCCGCTCGGTGGGGTGCGGGCGCCCGGCTCACCTTGAAGGCGACGTCGTAGAAGTCGCCGCTGCTGCCCAGCGAGGGCCGGCCGGGCAGCGGGGGCGCGTGGGGCGGCGCGCCGGAGCCCGGGCGCACCGGCCGGGGCCCGTTGGCGGCGGGCAGCGCGGAGGCGCCGGGCGTGCTGCCCCCCTTGCTCTTGGGGGTTTTCTTCCTGGACATGGCGGCCGGCCGCTGTGCCCTCCGCTGCAGCCGCCGCACCCCGGCCGTCCGCTCCCGGCCCCGCGCTCGCACCCGCGCCCCCGCCGGAGCTGGACGCGAACCCGGCCCGCCGCCGCTCGCCCCGCCCCGCCCCGCGCCCCAGCCACTCAGGCCCGGCCTCTCGCCGCCGCCGCCAATAGGCGCGTGGGGGCGTGAATATGCAAATGAGGCGCCTGCCCGGGCGGGGTCCGGAGTCCCGGCTCCGGGGGCACCTGAGACCCTGCGGCCGCCTAGGGGAGCGGGGCCTCGTTATCCTGCGGGCTCTGCCCCGGCTGCCCCCACCCCAGGGACCCCCACTGGACACCCCGGGCCTGTGCAGGAGCAGCGTCCTGCGGGCGTGGGCACTCCGGGCTGCCTCTCCGGGTCTCCCGAGCCACCTGGCCTGCTAGCCCGGCCCCTGGGGCAGGCGGGTCCAGGAAGCTCCCGCACCGGCGCTGGCAAACAAACCACTGGCCCAGCGGCTCAGCTGACAGCTGGTTATCAGGGCCCTGACTTGGCAGTGCCCATGGCCCATGGCGGAGCCCTCCTAGGCCAGCAGAGGCCCCTCCCAGAGGGAGGTGGGAGAGCTCCCCCGCACGCCAGGCTGCCCCCCTAGCCTCCCACTGCCCGTGGGGGCAAGAGCTGATGTCGCCCTGCCCAGCTACCTCCTGAGTCCCTGGGCTTTGAGAATGAGGCTGGGGGTGGGGGCGTCAGCAGAGCCCTGAGTACAGTGCCAAGAGGCCCCCACCAAGGGCTGGGAGGGGCAGCCCCCACCCATCCTCTGGGGAGGAGTTGATCTGGGCTGTCCCCTAAGATGTGACAGCTGTCACGGGGACACTGGGTCCTCAGAAGTCTTCGCCCCCTCAGCTGGCAGTGCCTGGAGTCCAGACAGCAAGCTCAGAGAACTGAGTACCCCCCACTCCCCCCACCCTAGCAGAAGCTTTCGTCTCCTTCCTCAGGAGAGAGCCTACGGGGCCACATGGTGCTGGCACCATCAACATCACCCCTGAAGTCCTGATGGGAAAACTGAAACTCCATCAGAAGGGAGCCGCCCTGGGTCTGCACCCAGCCCTTTACTCCAGAGAGGACAAGCTCACCCAAATGGCCTCGAGACACCCCTAGGGTCCTGTCAGGACTGGGGGCACACAGGCCTCGCAGAGCCTCCCATGAAGTTCGGGAGCCCCCGTGCTATGGCAGTCCTGATCTGGCTGGGCTTGTCTTGCTCCCAGGTGCCACCTGTTCCACTGGTTGTGCCCGCTGGAATGTGGGTTCTCCCGGCACAGGAAGCAGCTTGGTGCGGTCACTGCCGTGTCCCTGGCAGCTGGCTCTGGGCCTCAACAAACAGTTAATAATTGGCGAGAGAAGCAGGAGCCAGCAGCACAGGGTGCGGGAGGACACGTCACTGCCGGCAGGGCTGAAGGCAGATGGTGCCTCCACGTGCAACCCCAGTGAGACCCTGAGGTCAAGGGCAGAGCCAGGCTTCGTGGCAGAGGGGCTTTTGCACTGGGCTCTGAGAGATGAGTAGAAGTCCATCAGAACAGGAAATAGAGCAGCTCCGTAGGTGGAAGGGGGTGGGTGGGTGTGGGTTCAGGGTGCAGGGGCAGACGCTGTCACCTTGAACCATGGGGCCTTGGAGGAAATGGGAAGAAGCTGCGGTGCAGGGGAAGTGTGACGTGGGCATGAGGAGTGGAGTTAGAAGCGTCACAGAACCTGGGAGCAGGAAAGAGGGCAGGAGAGGGAACTCAGGACATTCTGAAGGCATGGGGGTGCGTTGTGACAAAGCAGGAAACGGAGACTCACTGGGCCAAAGGCAGTGGGGCATCCAGGCCTGCCCCAGGGGAAGCGTTTCAGGAGCTGGGAGCCTGTGGCCATGGCAGAGGTGAGGCCTTGTGGCAGCTGCTCAGTCCTGTATGCCAGACCTTCCTCCTTGGTCCCAGCTTTCCCCCTTGAGGAAGGCTCAAGGCATGCACATGGCCTGGGGCTCCGCCATCCGGAGGCCTCACTGCTCGCCCTCACCCAGCACCCTGTAAGGACCTGGCTTCCTGGCACCCAGTCCCACTGCCTCCAAATCCTACCCTCTGCCCTGCACAGTGAGTGCAAGAGCCCCAGCCAGGGCTGTCTCTCTGGGTCCCTCTTTCTATTTTTTCTACCTTTTCTTCCTTCTTATTTTATGGCTCCATGCGGTGGGAAGTGGCCTCCACACACGTGCTTCCTGTGAGAGTCGTGAGTTGGAGAGGGGGAGCAAGGTGTAGCCCCAAAGCATGACTCCACTACCATGGAGCTGCTCTGGTACCATTCACCGTGTTCTGAGACTTGCTCCGAACTCTGCTGGTAATGCCCTCCTCCAAGCAGCCTTCCTGGTCACCCCTCCTTGGAGGGCACTCACCTCACACTTGCTCTCCTGTGGGCCCTGCATGTGGCCTGTGAGTCACCTGAGGACAGGACCCTTCAGGCACTGACTGAACAGGACCAGGCCAGACTTAGGGAAGTGGTAGAGTGTGGGAGCCAGGGCTAGTCCAGGTCTGCCTGCCCTCCTGGAAGAGGGGAGCACTCAAAGGGGGCAGAGCCCCACTGGCTGGGGGACCCCAGCACGCGGTAGGCCAGCTGTGGGTCTGTCCCCTCTCTGTGAAATGCAGGGGCTCCAGGGTCCCTTCCAGCTCCAACACCTGCCGTTCTGGGAAGCGTTGCCATGGAGACAGCAGACAGTGCAGTGAGACTTCCACCCGCTGGAGTGAAGAGCCAGTCACCCCAGGAAGCACTGGCAGAGCAGCCCGCCCCCTGAATCTCCTGCTCCCCCACCTGAGTCCCTCACCAGCCTGTGCCTGGCCCTCAAGGGTCCTCCATCGGGGAAGGCCAGGGAGCTGTGAACTTCTGCCTTGATCTCTGCGGGTTGAGTTTCTCTGAGGTGGGGGTCCCCAGGGACTTGGAGTGCTAGCCTGTCTTGTCTTTAGGAGCTGCTTCCTGGGCCTGGGGTGTCAGGCCAGCTGTAGGGGAGGAAGGAGAGCAGGGGCACCTCAGGCTGATCCAGACTGGGCAGGGTCCAGGGCAGCTCACGCCAGCAGGGGGCGCCCATTACCATGACGACAGACAGCTGCAGTCTTCCGAACACCCCCCTTCCTCCTCACTACTAGCACCTAGCATACTCAGTTGAGCCCACATAGTATTAAGTGCAAAGACCTGCACAGGGATCTGGGTTTGAGCCCCCGCTCCCCACCCGCAGCAGGAATACTTCACGAGTGATGAATCAGGTAGTGCCTGCACTACGAATCGACCGCTTTCGGAGGCCACTTTTTCCCATTTTTTGCCCTTGTTACCCTGGTTGTTGTTGTTATTATTATTGTTGTTGGGTAAGACAGAGAGAAATGGAGAGGGGGGGGGAAGACAGAGAGGGGGAGAGAAAGACAGACACCTGCAGACCTGCTTCACTGCTTGTGAAGCGGGATCCTTGCGCCGGTCCTTGCGCTTTGCACCACGTGCACTTAACCCGCTGCGCTACCGCCTGACTCCCTCAGTACAGAAGATTTTAAAGAGAGATAGGAAAAGAGAGAGAGAGAGAAACAGGAAAAGCACACCAGAAGCACTGTTCCACCACTCATGAAGCAAGTGGGGACCAGGGCCTTGAGTCCTGCGTCATGATAATGTGTGTCCCACTGAAGGAGCCACCACACAGCCCCTAGATATAGATCTCCCAATGGTTATTTATTTATTTATGAGAAAGATCGGAGAGAGAGAAAGAACCCCACATACTCTGGTACATGTGCTGCCAGGGATTGAACTTGGGACCTCATGCCTGAGAATCCAATACTTTATCCACTGTACCACCTCCTGGACCACAGCCAAAGGTTTATTTTATTTTACTTTTTAATATTTATTTATTTATTTTCCCTTTTGTTGCCCTTGTTTTTTTATTGTTGGTGTAGTTATTATTGTTGTTGATGTCGCCATTGTTAGACAGAAAAGGGAGAAATGGAGAGAGGAGGGGAAGACAGAGAGGGGGAGAGAAAGAGAGACACCTGCAGACCTGCTTCACCGCCTGCAGGTGGGGAGCCAGGGCTCGAACTGGGATCCTTACTCCAGTCCTTGCACTTCGTGCCCCGTGCACTTAACCTGCTGCACTACCGCCTCACCCCCAACTGGTTTGATTTTCATGCTGACTAATAAAAATGAAGATATCCGGGAGTCGGGTGGTAGCGCAGCAGGTTAAGCGCACGTGGCGCAAAGCGAAAGGACTGGTATAAGGATCCCGGTTCGAGCCCCCGGCTCCCCACCTGCAGGGGAGTCGCTTCACAGGCGGTGAAGCAGGTCTGCAGGTGTCTGTCTTTCTCTCCCCCTCTCTGTCTTTCCCTCCTCTCTCCATTTCTCCCTTTTCTGTCTAACAATGGGGAGGGGGAGATAGAGAGGGTGAGAGGGGGCCTGGTGGTGGCACAAGGATCTAGGTTTGAGCCCCAATCCCCACCTGCAGGGGGGAAGTTTTGTGAGGGTAAAACAGTATTACAGGAGTGTCCCCCTCTCTCCACCACCCCCTCCCTCTTAATTTCTGGCTGTCTCTATCCAATAAATAAAAATAAAGATAATTAAAACAATTAAGGTGGCCGGCTGGTAGCACATTGAGTTTAAGTGTGCATAGTATGAAGCACAAGGACCTGTGCAAGGATCCTGGTTCGAACCCCTGACTCGAACCCAGGTCCTTGTGCATTGTGACATGTGTGCTCAACCAGGTTCACCCCCACCCATCGCTACACAAATATTTTTTTAATTAGCTTTTCTTTTAATTTTTTTGACACCTGCAGACCTGCTTCACTGCCTGTGAAGCAAAACCCCTGCAGGTGGCGAGCCAGGGGCTTGAACCGGGATCTTTACTCCGGACCTTGTGCTTCGCACCATGTGGGCTTAACCCGCTGCGCCACCACCCGGCTCCCATTAAATTAGCTTTTCTGAAGCACAATTTATGTACAGTTACATTAGCCCATTTGACTCTGCAAGTGGATTTGTTTGGACAAATTCAGAGTGATTGAATCTGAGCTGTAGTTGTGCTCTAAGACATTCAACCTCAGGCTTCTCCCTAGATCCGTCGCAGGCCTCTGCTCAGCAGGGGGCCCTGGGTAAAGGTGAGTTTGGGGAACCCCAAGCTTGGGTGGGTTGGCACAAGCGGCTGCCTTGCAGAGAGTGGGTGAAAGGACTCAGAGCACCACCAGGGGGCAGTGTTGTCTAAAGTCACTTCCCCTGCCGATTTCCTTCCCCCTCATCCTCTCCAAATCCTATTAACATAAATACACAACAGGACAATTATTTTACTTTATTTTTTTTGTTTTTATTCATAAAATGGAAATACTGACAATACCATAGGATAAGAGGGGTACAATTCCATATAATTCCTGCCACCGGAACTCCATATCCCATTCCCTCCCTGGATAGCTTCCCTATTCTTTATCCCTCTGGGAGCATGGACCCAGGGTCATTATGGGGTCCAGAAGGTGGAAGGTCCGGCTTCTGTAATTGCTTTCCCACTGAACATCCATACTCCATACTCGATCCATACTCCCAGTCCGTCTCTCTCTTTCCCTGGTGGGGCAGGGATCTGGGAAGGTGGGACTCCAGGACACATTGGTGGGGTCTTCTGCCTTGGGAAGTCCACTTGGCATCCTGGTAGCATCTGGAACCTCGTAGCTGAAATAGAGTTAAGATAGGAAGCAGAGCAAATTGCTGACTAATCATGAACTTAAAGGCAAGAATATTGCGGATGGAGATTTGAAGTCTCTGTTTTGGAAAAAGCTATCAGGTCTATTTTAGGTATATTCCAAGGGCCCCATGACCCGTGGCCTGCACCTGACATCTAATATGCAGGTGACCAAAGCTATTGTCTGGGAGGATGGTGTCACAGTTGGAAAAAGGACCAGAGAGCTGGATCAGGGAAGAGAGTATCTCCCAAATATGGGAAAAGTATATAAATATTGTTAACTGTAAACCCCATTGATCTGATCTGGGGCCCATAGTCAGCACAGGAGCCTGTGTAACCTCTGCATCCCTGTAGGGCTGAGCTCACATTCTGTGGTCACGGCTAGGAACATTCCAGGCTGCACCAATTTCAGGACCCATGTTCCTCAGGTGATAGGCAGAGAGGATGCTATCCAACCTCCCTTCGGAGAACAGAACATTCCCTACTATTGTTGATCCACATTGAGGGCCAGGTCCGATAGGGACCCACAGAGGGGCCCATTATGTTGTTCCTGATGGAGGTGACCAGTGACAGTGGTGAGAAGGATCTGTTAGAGGTCTAGGCCCATCATGTCTGTGTGGGAACCCCAGGACTCCCTGACTAGGGCCCCAGGTTATTTTACTTTATTTTTGCTACTTTAAAAAATTAATATTTATTTATTTCCTTTTGTTGCCCTTATTGTTTTATTGTTGTAGTTATTATTGATGTCATTGTTGCTGGATAGGACTGAGAGAAATGGAGAGAGGAGGGGAAGACAGAGGGGGAGAGAAAGACAGACACCTGCAGACCTGCTTCACTGCCTGTGAAGCGACTCCCCTGCAGGTGGGGAGCCAGGGACTCGAATCAGGATCCTTCCGCTGGTCCTTGTGCTTTGTGCCACGTGTGCTTAACCCGCTGTGCTACCACCCGACTCCCATTTTTGCTACTTTTACACTGGGGCTTGAGTCCTGAAGGATGAAACCATCACTTCTGGAGGTCATCCTCCCCTGCCCCTTTAAATTTTTTTTAAATTATCTGTATTTATTTACTGGGTAGAGATAGCCAGACATGGAGAGGAAGGTGGAGGTAGAGAGGGAGAGAGACAGAGAGACACCTGCAGCCTGGCTTCACCATTCACGAAGCTTTCCCCCTGCAGGTGGGGACTAGACTCTTAATTCCCAGTCCATGCGCATTGTAACATGAGCACTTAACCAGGTGTGCCACCACCCAGCCCCCTCTTTTTTTTTCTCCCTTTCTTTTCTTTTATGTGGGAGGACAGAGAGAAACTGAGAAGGGAGAAGGTAGGGGAAGGTAGAAATGGGGAGAAAAAAGAGACACCTGCAGCACTGCTTACCACTTGTGAAGCTTCCCCCACAGGTGGAGAAGGTGGCAAGTTGAGCTGGGGTCCTTGTGATGATGTGTGTGCCCCCCAGGTGTGTCACCTTACACCACCTCCCTTTTTAATTAAAATATTTGATTCATTTACTTTAATGGGAGAGGTACAGAGAGAGAGACAAGAGACAGACAGACAAGAGCAGAGATTTGGCAGGAGAGTCTTTTGCAGATCCACTGTGCTGGCTCTCCAACCTGACCTTCCGCCCCTCCCCTCCTTTAAGGGTTGTTCCACTGGGTAGCAGAGATAGTATAATGCTCATGCAAATAGACTTCCACGTCTGTGGCTCAGAAGTCTCAAGTTTCCCTGCACCTCCAGGTTAAGCAGTACTCTGGAAAATTTGTTGTTGTTGTTGTTGTTGATTGAGAGAGAGAGAGAGAGAGATCAGAACACACCTGGGATTCGAAGTGCTTAGGATTAAACTAGGAGTCTCAGGCAAGAGGAGCCCAACACTCTATCCCTTGAGCTACTTCTCCAGTCATTGATTTTTTTTTTTTTTTTCTTGCAGGGCTATTGCTGGTGCTGGGTGCCTGCACTATGACTCCATTGAACCTGGAGGCCATTTTTTTCCCTTTTGTTGCCCTTGTTGTATATCATTGTTGTAGTTATTGTTGTTGTTGGATAGGACAGAGAGAAACTGAGAGAGGAGGGGAAGACAGAGAGGGGGAGAGAAAGATAGACACCTGCAGACCTGCTTTACTGCCTGTGAAGTGACCCCCCTGCAGGTGGGGAGCCGGGGGCTCTAACTGGCATCCTTGTGTGCTTAACTCACTGTACTATCACCCAACTACCATCGCTGATTTTTTAAAATTTGTTATTGGATAGAGACAGAGAGAAATTGAGAGGGAAGGGGGAGATAGAGAGGAAGAGAGACAGAGAGACACCTGCAGACCTGCTTCACCACCTGTGAAGCGACTCCACTGCAGGTGGGGAGCTGGAACCAGGATCCTAACAGGTCCTTGTGCTTTGCGCCACATGTGCTTAACCCACTGCACTACCTCATGACTCCCGGCTGATTTTTTTAAAAAAGATTTTATTTAATAATGAGAAAGCTAGGAGGAGGGAGAGAAAGAACCAGACATCGCTCTGGTACATGTGCTGCCAGGGATTGAAGTCAGGACCTCATGCTTGAGAGTCTGATGCTTTATCCACTACGCCACCTCCCGGACCACCCGTCACTGATTTTTTTTTTTTTAATTTCCTTATTGGGGAATTAATGTTTTACATTCAACAGTAAACACAATAGTTTGTATATATGCATAACATTTCCTGGTTTTCCATATAACAATACACCCCCGACTAGGTCCTCTGTCATCCTTCTTGGACCTGTATTCTCCCCACCCCAGAGTCTTTTACTTTGGTGCGTTACACCAATTCCAGTTCAGGTTCTGCTTGTGTTTTCTCTTCTGATCTTGTTTTTCAATTTCGGCCTAATCCATTGCTGATTTTTTACATTCAGTTTTGTGAGCTCCTTCCTTCTCTTTCTCCTTCTTCTTCTCCTCTTCCACCTTTTCCATTGTCTCTGCAATTAAGATCTCACACCTGGGAGTCAGGCGGTAGCAAAGCGGGTTAAGCGCAAGTGGCGCAAAGCACAAGGAGAGGCGTAAGGATCCTGGTTCGAGCCCCTGGCTCCCACCAGCAGGGGGTCAATTCACAGGCAGTGAAGCAGGTCTGCAGATGTCTCTTTCTCTTCCCCTCTCTGTCTCCCCCCATTCTCTCCATTTCTCTGTCCGATCTAACAACGATGACATCAATAACAACAATAATAACTCAGTTGGGCGGTAGCGCAAGGGGTTAATTGCAGGTTCAATCCCCCATACCACCATAAGCCAGAGCTGTGCAGTGCTCTGTATTCCTCTCTGTGTCTTTCTCTCTCTGCGTTCTCAAAAATAAAATAAATAGGAGCCAGGTGGTGGCGCACCTGGTTGAGTGCACATGTTACAATGCACAAGGACCCAGGTTCGAGTCCCTGGTCCCCACCTGCAAGGGAAAACTTAACGAGAGGTGAAGCAGTGTTGCAAAGTTAACACTTCCTCTCTATCCCCCCTTCCCTCTCAATTTCTGGCTGTCTCTCTCCAATAAATAAATAAAGATAATAAACATTTTAAAAACTATTTTTTAAAATTAAGATAAATAAAATACTTTTTTAAAAAAGAGAGAAAAAATTGAAAGGGAAGGGGTGATAGAGAGGGAGAGAGACATCTGCAGCCCTGCTTCACCACTTGTGAAGCTTTCCTCCTGCAAGTGAGGACCAGGGCCTTGAACCTGGGTCTTTGCATACTGCAGTGTGTGCACTTAACCAGGTGCACCACTGCCTGTTCCCCCTGCCATTTTGTATTTTGTGCTTTCGAAAAACCCACCTTGTTTGGATCTTCATTCAAAGATTTCAAAGATCTTTTATTTGCTTTATGCATTTATTTATCTATTAGACAGCGAGGCAGAGAGGCAGAGGCAGAGAGGGTGTGAAAGAGGCCACAGCATCAAAGCTTCCTTCAGTGCAGTGGCGGCCGGGCTTGAACTGAGCTGAGTTCACTGCAAAACAGTGCATAATTGGGAGTCAGGCAGTAGCGCAGCGGGTTAAGCACACGCACGTGGCACAAAGCTTAAGGACTGGTGTTAAGCACCCGGGTTTGAGCCCAGGGCTCCCCACCTGCAGGGGAGTCACTTCACAAGCGGTGAAGCAGGTCTGCAGGTGTCTGTCTTTCTCTCCCCGTCTTCCCCTCCTCTCTCCATTTCTCTCTGTCCTATCTAACAATGACGACATCAATTAAAACAACAATAGTGACAAGGGCAACAAAAAGGAAAATGAATAAATAAATAAATGTAAAAAAAAAGTAGTGCATTATCTGAGTTTTTTTTCCTGTGCTCTAGTCATGTCCATCTAATTAGCATTTATCTATTTGTGTGTTCTGGTTAACATACAGGTCCCTGCTTCCTTTGTCCATTATTCCCTGAACCAATCAGGTTTTCTTGTCTCTCAAATGTCAACTTTTCCCTTTGTTTTACCATAATATCAATCATAATTTTTTTCTTTCTCAGAGCCTTGCTCAGTCCTGACTTTTGGTAGCTCGGGGGATTGAACCTGGGGCTTTGGAGCCTCAGGTATGACAGTCTCTTCGCATAACCATTATGCTATCTATCCTCACCCATAATTTTTACTTACTTATTTATTCATTTTTGCTACCAGGGTTATTGGTGGGGCCTGGTGCCTGTATGATGAATCCATTCCTTCTGGTGGGGAAATTTTCTTCCTTTTCTTTTTTCCCTCTCATTTGACAGGACAAAGAAATTAAGAGGGGGGAGGGAGAAAGGATGGCAGAAAGAGAGACACCTGCAGACCTGCTTTACTACTTTTGAAACTTCCCCCCTGCAGGTGGGGACTGTTGGTTTGAACCCAAGTCCTTGCACATGGCACATTCAAAGGTGGTGAAGCAGGTCTGCAGGTGTCTGTCTTTCTCTCCCCCTCTCTGTCTTCCCCTCCTCTTTCCATTTCTCTCTGTCCTATTCAACAACAGATACATCAATAACAACAACAACAACAACAACAACAACAAAGGGGCAACGAAAGGGGGTGTCGTATGCTTTACATTGGTTTGTTCTAGCCCTCCCCCGCCAAGAGAATTGGATCAGTCCTATTAATTTCGCAGGCCTGCTTGGCCCCGCCCCGAGGAACCCCGAGAGAGGGTTCCTGAGTCAGAGAGTTCCTGAGTTCGAGAGTTTCAGGGTTACAGAGTAAGAGAGAGTTCCAGTGTGCCAGAGTTTCAGAGGGTTCCCGAGTTCGAGAGTTTGAGAGTTCCTGAGTTCCAGAGTAAGGGAGAGGGTTCCTGAGTTCGAGAGAAAAAGAAAGAGTGCTTGCAAAGAGACAGCAGAGTTCTGTTTGGTGATTAGTTTGTCTTAGTTTATGAATCGTTGTTCCTGAATAAAGAAATACAGCTGCCCTGCCCAGCTGTTGTCTCCGCGTCTCTGTTACCTGCCCGTGAAGCTAGACCCGCCCGGCAAGAGCCTCCGAAAATTTTAACAACAAGGGGGGAATTAAAAAAAATAAAAACCTTCATTGGGAGACAGCATAATGATTATGCAAGACTTCCATGTCTGAAGTTCAGAGGCCTCAGGTTCAATTCTCAGCACTACCAAAAAGACAAGGCAGAGTTGTTCTCTGGTTAGAAAATCAATAACTTGTAAAAGCCAACAGTACTGATTTTTTTGGGTGCTGGTGCGTGGTAGTGTTGTTCACTTGTTGTTGAGCACAGTACTATTCAGTACTACTCTGACTGTTGTTAGTGTTGCGTTATCTTCCCAGACAATAAAAGCTGTAAATCTCTATCTTATGGCTGAAGAACCAAACCAGACATGCACTTATTCCAAGTGAGCCATCTTTGCCACATTTTATTTCCTCTGCCTCACCACAGGGTTTGTTGAAATAGTCTAGGATTCCACTTCCACATTATTCCTCCCCCACCCCCTTCTACACATATGTCTTTTCTACTTCGGAAATCCTTTCCAGACAGTTACTCACCCAGGTCTCATTCATCTGTTTTGCTCATTTGGTATCCAAGCTTCCAGCGGGTGTATCTCTCTGCATCTCGAGCTGGCATCTAGGCAAAGGGAACCGCATAAGGCAAGGCCCAGAGTGGGGAAACTGCAGTGCAGTCTGGAAACCCTGAGTGGGGGCGTACAGGGGCAGAGGCGGGTATGGTACTTGTCGCCACACTCTAGTCCCCGCTCAGTCCTAGCTCCTTGGCTCTGTATACAGGAAATCGTGTCAGCAGGAGACCAGACCGCGGTTCATTCTCTGTTGTCACATTAAAAAGAAGAAATGTTGGCTCCCCACCTGCAGGGCCGTCCCTTCACAGGCGGTGAAGTGGGTCTGCAGGTGTCTGTCTTTCTCTCCCCCTCTCTGTCTTCCCCTTCTCTCTACATTTCTCTCTGTCGTATCCAACAACGAAGACATCAACAACAACAACAACAATAATAACTACAACAAAAAAACAAGGGCAACAAAAAAGGGAAAATAAATAGTAATAAAAACAAAGAAACATGGGGCTTGGGGGTGGCACACCTGGTTGAGTGCACACGTTACCATGCACAAAGGCACAGGCTCCAACCCTCAGTCCCCACCTGCAGGGAGGAAGCCACATGGGCAGTGAAGTAATGCAGCAGGTGTCTCTCTGTCTCCATCTCTAGCTCTTCCTCCGCCTCCTCTTTTCAATTTCATCGTCTCTATCCAAAAACGAGGGAAAAAAAAAAATCAAAACACTGTAGGGAGTCGGGTGATAGCGCAGAGGGTTAACCGCACGTGGTGTGAATCACAAGAACCTGCTGAAGGATCCTGGTTCAAGCCCCCGGCTCCCCACCTGCAGGGGAGTCGCTTCACAGGCGGTTCTTCTTCTTCTAGCGTTTGCCCTTCTTCTGTAGCCAGTCAACAGCGTCAGGTTGCGCCTGATGTCAAGTTTCGAGACCTCCTTTGAATGTGGAGAGGTGGCAGTCGTTGACTATGTGGGTCATAGTCTGTCTGGAGCCGCAGGGGCAGTTCGGGTCGTCTCTGGCTCCCCAGCGATGGAACATAGCGGCGCACCGGCCATGGCCTGTTCGGTAGCCATGGAGGAGGGCCCGATCATCACGTGCTAGGTCAAAGCCGGGTTGACGCTTGCAGGGGTCTGTGATGAGGTGTTTGTTCTTGACCTCAGCTGACTGCCAACTCTGTTTCCAAGAGTCTGGAACAGAGAAGTTCAGTGTAGGCGTAGGGGACCAGATTGGGTGACGAGACGTCAAGCGTTGGACAGGGTGGGCGAAGATATCCGCGTAAATTGGCAGGTCCGGTCGAGCGTAGACGTGGGAAATGAACTTAGATGATGCCGCATCCCGACGAATATCTGGCGGGGCGATGAATATCTGGCGGGGCGATGTTGCTAAGAACTGGCAGCCATGGAACCGGGGTGGAACGGATGGTTCCAGAAATGATCCTCATGGAGGAATATAATTTGGAATCGACCAAGTGGACATGGGGGCTACGGAACCATACTGGGGCACAGTATTCTGCAGTATTCACAGGCGGTGAAGCAGGTCTGCAGGTGTCTGTCTCTCTCTCCCCCTCTCTGTCTTCCCCTCCTCTCTCCATTTCTCTCTTTCCTATCCAATAACGACATCAACAACAACAACAACAATAACTACAACAATAAAACAAGGGCAACAAAAGGGAATAAATAAATAGATAAAAAAACACTGTAGAGTTCACATATCATCGACTTCTGGGTGCACAGTGGTTGTAGTGTGGGTACAAGGGCAACTACGCGTTTGGTAACATAACTATGCCCGCATAACTACGCGTTTCGCTTGTCCTCACGTCCAGAGAACCCGCACACCCTCCCAGCCACCCAGCCCTTGATCCCTACGGGAGTCGTCTATGCTGGGGACATGGGGGTGGGGCTGTCAGCAGTTAGCGTCTGGCTACTGTACTGTTCCTGTACAGGCAGGTGAGCCCCCCACCCCCCCCAGAGGAAAGCGGGGCTGAGAGGCACCTGAGCAGGTGAGGGACCTGGGGGGCGGTCACAGCTCCACCTGGACAGTGCCCAGAGGACGACTCAGCGACCCCGGGTTCGGGGATCCAAGGGGGCGGAAGCCAGCAGCAGTGCCGCTGGTACTTTCAGGGTTGTCGTTGTGACGACCCCGCATCGCGGATCGGCGGACACCCAGCAGCAGGCGCTGCAGGGACTGAGAAGCGCGCCCGCGGAGGCCGCCTGGGGACACCGGGTGGGCGGGCCCGACGGACGCTCCGCCCACAGCGCCTCCGGGAGCCAGCCCGAAGGACGCCCCGCCCACCCGCACGCGCCAGGAGGCGGGGCATTACAAAGCCACGCCCTCCCTGGGGCGGAGTCCGCGGTCGCCCCGCCCCGCGCTGGCCGGGAGGAGGCGGCGCCGTGGCGTCCGGCACTTCAGCGCTAGCGCGCCAGCGGGCGGCCGAGAGCTAGGGCGGCGGGCCGAGCGCCGAGCGGGTGTCGCCAGCAGACAGGCCGGATTCCGCTCTGGGCCCCGCATGCCGGCCGCGGGCCCCGCCTGAACCTCCCGGCCTGCCCGGGACCAGGGCCGGGGCCATGCGCGCGCTGCCCTGACGATGCCGCCCGCCGCGCCCGCCCGCCTGGCGCTCGCTCTGGGCCTGGGCCTGTGGCTCGGGACGCTGGCGGGGGACCCGGGGCGCGGCTGCGGGCCCTGCGCGCCCCCCTGCTTCTGCGGCCCGGCGCCTGGCGCCGCCTGCCGCGCCAACTGCTCGGGTGGGGGGCTGCGGACGCTCGGACCCGAGCTGCGCATCCCCGCGGACGCCACGGCGCTGTGAGTAGGCGCCGCCGGGTTGCCATGGCGCCGGGGCGCGGGGCTCTGAGGGGCGCGGACCGGGGGGCTCTGAGGGGCGCGGACCGGGGGGCTCTGAGGGGCGCGGACCGGGGGGCTCTGAGGGGCGCGGACCCGGGAGGCGGCGCGGGGCTCTGAGGGGCGGCGTGGGGCGCGGGGCTGTGGGACGCGGGGCTCTGAGGGGCGCGGACCGGGGGGGCTTTGAGGGGCGCGGGGCTCTGAGGGGCGCGGGGCTCTGAGGGGCGCGGGGCTCTGAGGGGCGCGGGGCTCTGAGGGGCGCGGACCCGGGGGGCTCGAGGGGCGCGGGGTCCGAGGCGGCGCGGCCCCGTGAGGAGCGCGGTCCCGAGGGCCGGTTGCGGGGTGCAAGCCCTTGTGGTGTCTGCGGCTGCCGCGCGGGGCCTTCTGGCAAGTTCGGCGTCTGGGGCGCGGGCAGGCGGGCGTGTCCCCGGGTGAGGCCGCTAAATAAGGAAAAACCTCGTCCGGGCGTGGAGCCCGGTGGCCGCGGAGGGCGTCCGGGAGGGGGTGTCCCGCGCGTGGTGCGCATCCACTGGCTCTGGGGGGCCGGCGGGTGGGCACAGACCCCCGGCCCGCCGCCCGCCCTCGGGGGTCTCCTCTCTGCCCAGAGAGAGAGGCTCAAACCCAACTAGTGTTACTGTTATTACTAGTGCTATTTTGTGCGAGGGTCTGCGCAGCAGTGGTCTGGGGGCGTCCCGGGCGGAGGTGGGGGCTCCTCATGCAGAGGGAACCAGGCTCCTGTTGCCCCCCCCCCCCTGAGGCACCCAGCAGGGTGACTGGGCAGCGGGACCAGGGTTGCAGACAGCGGGCTTCTGGGCTTCCTGCAGGGTCCGCAGTCGGCTCAGGCTGGCTCACCTGGCCAGGTTTAGAGGGTGTGGGTGTTGGCATGAAGCAGGGTTTGGAGGGGCCCGGTAAGGCCCCTGGAGCTGTCTTGCCCCTTGACTGTCTCTGAGCTGGGCGTCCTGCCTGCCTCCAGCACCCGCATCACCCCGCAGCCCCCCCCCCCCCGCCCTTGTTTCTTGGAGCTTTGGGCAGGTCCCCACCACTGGTGCCCAGGAAGTGGCCTTCCCTGGCCTGCTGGGCACAGGATCCTGTGCCCTCTGCCTCTGCCCCAGAGTTCCCGGCCTCTCTAGGCAAGAGCGGGGCTCCAGTGTGGGGTGGCCTCACTCACCTGGACAGCCCACAGCTGCCTCTGGGGATGTCTGGAGGGCTGGGTGAGGAGCTGGTGGGAAAGGGGGTGCTGGGTGGGTGCAGCTGTGAGTCCCCATCCCCAGCCACTGCCCACTCTGATTCTGCCCCCAACCTGGGAAACCCCTCCCGTGGAAGAGGGTGGCACTGGGAGAGGCCTGATCCTGTGACTTCCTGGGCAGCCTGAAGTCGAGGGTGTCCTCCGCTCCCCAGGCCTCGTCAGGAACCCCTAGCAGGCCCCAGAGCAGGTAGCATGGCATGGTGCCCTCAGGGCCTGACCCACAGTGCCCACCCTTCCAGTCTCGAACAATGGTGTGCGAGGAAGACAGAGAGACACCTGCAGACCAGCTTCACCACTTGTAAAGCTTTCCCCCTGCAGGTGAGGACCCGGGGCTTGAACCTGGGTCCTTGCTCATCTGCACTACTTCCCGGCCCTTAAAGATTTGTTAATGAGAAAGTGGGAGAAAACCAGAGCATCACTCTAGCTTATGCTGTGCCAAGGATCAGAAGTCAGGATCTTATGGTCCAGAGTCCAAGGCTTTATCTAGTGCACCAGCCTCTGGGCCACTATTTTTTCATTACTTAAAATTTTTTGGGGAGGTTGCGTTAGCACAGTGGGTTGGGCACAGGTGGCGCAAAGCACAAGGACTGGCTGAAGGATCCCGGTTCGAGCCCCCGGCTCCCCACCTGCAGGGGAATAGTTTCACAAGCGGTGAAGCAGACCTGCAGGTGTCTGTCTTTCTCTCCTCCTCTTTGTCTTCCCCTCCTCTCTCCATTTCTCTCTGTCCTATCCAACAACAACGACATCAATCATAACTACAACAATAAAACAACGAGGGCAACGAAAGGGAATAAATAATAAATGAAAAATATTTAAAAAAATTTTTAAAAATATTTATTTTCCCTTTTGTTGCCCTTATTGTTGTTGTAGTTATTTTATTGTTGTTGTTGTTGATGTCGTCGTTGTTAGATAGGATGAAGCAACTCTCCTGCAGGTGGGGAGCCGGGGGCTCAAACCAGGATCTCTTACTCCCTGGTCCTTGGCGCTTTGAGCCATGTGCGCTTAACCCACTGCGCTACCACCTGACTCCCTAGTTTTTTTTTAAATTATTTTTTTACTCCCTACCTTTTTTTTTTTTTTTTTAAAGATTTTATTTATTTATTCATGAGAAAGATAGGAGGAAAGAGAGAAAGAACCAGACATCACTCTGGTACGTGTGCTGCCGGGAATTGAACTCAGAACCTCATGCTTGAGAGTCCATTGCTTTATCCACTGTGCCACCTCCCAGACCACGTACTCCCTACTTTTTTATAAGTGATTTGGTAGTGCTTTACAAGCTTGCAAGATAATAGGGTGTGGTCCCACACCAATCCCCGAACTAAAGTTCTTTGCCCTTACCTCCTCCACCGCTGCCACTATTATCTTTAAAATTTTTTTTTTTCTTTCATGAGACTGACACCAGCCAGAGCCCCTATCTGGGATATGCAGTGCTGGGATCAGACTTGGGGCCTTGGACATGCAAGTTTAATAGTCTTCCAGTTGAACTATTTTTTTTTTTTCAAAAAAATTCTTTAATGGAGAATTAATGGCTTACAGTTAACAGTAAAATAAAATACAGTAGTTTGTACATGTGTAACGTTTCTCAGTTTTCCACGTAACAATTCAACACCCTCTAGGTCCTCCTCTGACTTACAGGTCATGAACTCTCTCCTCACCCCAGAGTCTTACTTTGGTGCAATACACCAATCTAGTCCAAGTTCTGCTTTGTGTTTTTCCTTCAGTTCTTATTTTTCAACTTCTGTCTGAGTGAGAACATTCCATATTCTTCCTTCTCTTTCTTGCTGATCTCACTTAACATGATTCATTCAAGCTCCATCTAAGATGTGGTGAAGAAAGTGAATTCATCATTTTTAATAGCTAAGTAGTATATATATACCACAACTTACTCAGCCTCTCATCTGTTGTTGGACACCTGGGTTGCTTCCAGGTTTTGGCTATTACAAATTGTGCTGCTATGAACATAGGCATACACAAATATTTTTGGATGGTTGTGTTTGGTAATACACAATGTTAAAAATTAATTTTAACTCATAAAATAAGAAACATGGTAAATAAAAGTATGCGTGTTTAAGGAATATTGGAAGTGGTTGATAGTTAAAAGGGAGAGGTAAATAAGAAGTGGCACTGGTAGAACTCTGTAAAAGAGTATAAAATAAAGACTGACTAATTGTGGAAATAAACTGAATTAAAGAAACTCAAGGTATTATATATGATAATAAGGGTGTGAAAAAGAAACAGAAAGATGTAGAAAAGATTATGAAGTAGAAAGAAAATGACATAATTTTTTTTTTTTTGAAGTGGTATCTCACTGTTGTCTTTTTTTTTTTTGATGCTTTTATTTTTTTATTTTTATTTATTTTTTTTCTTTTTTATTTAAGAAAGGATTAATTAACAAAACCATAGGGTAGGAGGGGTACAACCCCACACAATTCCCACCGCCCAATCTCCATATCCCACCCCCTCCCCCGATAGTTTTCCCATTCTCTATCCCTCTGGGAGCATGGACCCAGGGTCATTGTGGGTTGCAGAAGGTAGAAGGTCTGGCTTCTGTAATTGCTTCCCCGCTGAACGTGGGTGTTGACTGGTCGGTCCATACTCCCAGTCTGCCTCTCTCTTTCCCTAGTAGGGTTGGTCTCCGGGGAAGCTGAGCTCCAGGACACATTGGTGGGGTCTTCAATCCAGGGAAGTCTGGCCGGCATCCTGATGACACCTGGAACCTGGTGACTGAAAAGAGAGTTAACATACAAAGCCAAACAAATTGTTGAGCAATCATGGACCCAAAGCTTGGAAAAGTGGAGAGGAAGTATTAGGGAGGTACTCACTGCAAACTCTAGTGTACTTCTGCTTTCTTACTTTGGTGCCATACTCCAAACTCAGTCAATTTCTGCTTTGCGTTTCTACTTCTTTTTTTTTTTTTTTTACATGCATAACATTCCCCAGATTCCCATTTAACAATACAACCCCCACTATTTCATTCATCATTTTTCATGGACCTGTATTCTCCCCACCCACCCACCCACCCCAGAGTCTTTTACTTTGGTGTAATACTCCAATTCCATTTCAGGTTCAAGCAGTTGAACTATTTTTTTAAAAATTTTGTTTATTTCTTTATTTAAATATTTTATTTATTTATGATAAAGATAGGTGGAGAAAGGACCAGATATTACTCTGGCACATGTTTTGCCGGGGATCGAACTCGGGACGTCATGCTTGAGAGTCCAAAGCTTTACCACTGTACCATCTCCCAGACCACTAAAGTTTTGTGTTTTTTTTTTAAATTTATTTATTCCCTTTTATTGTCCTTGTTGTTTTTTATTGTTGCAGTTATTATTGATGTCGTTGTTGTTGGATAGGACAGAGAGAAATGGAGAGAGGAGGGGAAGACGGGGAGAGAAAGATACCTGCAGACCTGCTTCACTGCCTGTGAAGTGACTTCCCTGCAGGTGGGGAGCCGGGGGCTCGAACTGGGATCCTTATGCAGATCCTTGCGCTTCGAGCCACGTGTTCTTAACCCACTGTGCTACCACCTGACTCCCCTACTTAACTTTTTTCTTACTTTAAAAAATATATATGTATATTTATTTATCTATTTATTCCCTTTTGTTGCCCTTGTTTTACTGTTGTAGTTATTGTTATTGATGTCGTCATTGGATAGGACAAAGAGAAATGGAGAGAGGAGGGAAAGACGGGGAGAGAAAGATAGACATCTGCAGACCTGCTTCACCGTTTGTGAAGTGACCCCACCCCCACCCCGAAGGTGTAAGCCGGAGGCTCGAACCGGGATCCTTGCGTGGGTCCTTTTGCTTTATATTATGTGCACTTAACCTGCTGCACTACCACCTGGCCCCTTCATTTTTATTTTGAATGTGAGAGAGTGAGCTCAGCTCTGGGATATGGCAGTTCAACCCAGGGTTGAGCCAGGGACCTCTGGGCCTTGGGCCCAAGAGTCTGCCCCATGAACTAGAGCTGCTCTGGCTCCCCAGCCCATTAGTTTGCTTTAGGGTCCAGGCCAGGTTGAGGAGGGCAGCAGGAGCCAGCTGGGTAGCCGCCGTCCACAGGGGAGGGCCCCTACTCCCTCGCTGTTCCTGGTGCGCTTGGCAGGTTGAAGAAACTGCTCCATGGGCACCTGCATCGTATTGCCTCTGCGACCTCCATGTGCCATCCCCCCCCACCTCAGCTGTGCCTCCTGTGGAGTGCTGTGTGGTGGGTCATGCCGGCCACCTGTGGCAGTGGCTACTGTGTTGAGCAGGACAGCAGAGAATCGGGCACTGTAGCAAGTTCTAGGTGTGACAGTGCTGCCCTAGGTGTGTGCTGCCCTTCCATTTGAGGAGTGCTTGCTTTGGGAGGCTGCCGTCTGGGAAGGTGCTGCTGATGTTGGCCAGATGTGGGGAGCGGTGCTGTCTCGGAACGTTTCAAGTCAGCGGCTGGACTCCATAGGTTCTTGTGTGCTGACTTGAAAGACTGGATGGAGCCTGGGTCTAAGCGGTGGTGTGCCTGCTGGAGCTCGCATATTCTGTGTAAGGACCCGCTTTCAAGCCCCATCCCTACCTGCAGCGGGGAAGCTCCATGAAGAAGACACCTGTAGAGGGCCAGGCGGTGGTGCACTTGATTAAGCACTCACAGTGTAGTGCACAAGGACCCAGATTCAAGGCCATGGTCCCCATCTGCAGGGGGAAAGCTTCACGAGTGGTGAAGCAGGGCTGCAAGTGTCTCTCTGTTTCACTCCCTCTTTATCTCCCCCTCCTCTCTCAATATCTGTCTCTATCGGATAATAAATAAAACAGTAAAACATCAATCCCCCAATAAAGAAATAAAAATAAGTAAAACAAAAATTTTTTTAAAAAGGAGCTGTAGCACCACCTTCTCAATTTCTGTAACTGAAAAAAAAAAGGTGTGTGTGTGGTGAAGCCACTGGGAGCAGCGGCTTCATGGTGTAGGCTCCTGGCCTTACCCTGTGGCAAAAAGAACAGAGTGGAGCCTTTGGATCGCCCCAGTGTCCCTAAAATAATAGAGCATGGGAGCCCTGGTGGGTGGGCACTGGGGGCCTGATGTGTGTGATGTGGACTACTTTCCTAGAAGGCTGGGGGGTGAGCAGAGGGGGTGTCCCCATGAAGCCCTAGGTGACAGAAAGTCTAGAACACTGGCTGCTGTTGCAGAGATTGGGGAGCTGTGGAGTCCTCGTGTCTGCTCAGCCTGCTAGTCTCACCTGAACACTTCCTGAGCTGCATGAGATAGATGGCAGCGCTGGGAATTGAGATCATGAAGGCACGCTGATTCTGTGCGCGGCCCTGTGGGATAGGGAAGCCAGGACTCGGAAGGGACCAGCCAACACCAGAGTGCCAGCAGTGGCCCTCAGGACACCTGGGAGTCCTGAGGACAGTTGTGGGCAAAGGGTGGGCACACATCTCTAAAAAGACTTGAAGCCACAACACAGAAAGAACCCTGTGACTCAGAACTAAAAGGCAAAGTGACTGGATTAAAAGAAAAAAAAGGGTTGGGGGGAGTTAAGAGGCAAGACTCTGAACCGATGTTTCTCCAAATATTCAGAGACCTGGGCCAGTTGGTGGCCCAGCTGTAGAGTGCTACATTGCCAAAGACTCAGGTTCGAGCCCCTGGTCCCTTCCTGTAGGGGAGAGGCTTCCTGAGTGGTAGAGCAGGGCTGCAGCTGTCTTATCTTCTCTTTATATGTCTCTTCCTCTCTCCTTTCCTTTCCTCTCCTTTCCTCTTCTCTCCTTTCCTTCCTTCCTTCCTTCCTTCCTTCCTTCCTTTTTTTTTTTTTTTGTCTCCAAGGTTATTGCTGGGGCTCGATGCCTGTACTAGGAATCCACTGCTCCTGGAGGCTATTTTTCCCATTTTTGTTGCCCTTATTGTTACTGTTGTTGTTGGATAGGACAGAGAGAGATAGAGAGAGGAGGGGAAGACAGAGATGGGGAGAAAAAAGATAGACACCTGCAGACCAGCTTCACCGCCTGTGAAGGGACTCCCCTGCAAGTGGGGAGCTGTGGGCTCAAACCTGGATCCTTATGCAGGTCCTTGTGCTTTGCACCATGTGTGCTTAAGCCACTGAGCCTTGCACCCCCCCCCCTTTTTTTTTTTACTAGGGCACTGGGCACTGAACCTGGGGCTTCAGAGCCTCAGGTATGAGAGTCCTTTTGCATGACGATTATACTGTCTTCCCAGTCCCCCTGCCTCTCTTTCTGTCTCTCACCCTGACCCTCTATTGAAAGAAAAAAGGGAAAAATGGATGGTAAGACTGGTCAATCCCTGTAGGCACTGAGCCCCAATGCAATAAGCCACACAGAAAAAAGACCAGTTGAGGGGCTGGGTGGTGGTGTACCAGGTTAAGGACATATATTGCCAAGAGCAAGGGCCTGGGTTCAAGCCTCTGCTTGCCACCTGCAGGGGGTCTGCTTCACGAGCCATGAAGCAGGTGTCCCTCAGCATGTATTCAAGTCCAGATTGTAATGGAAACCAGCACCCTCCTCTTCCTATAGACTCCTCCGCCATCCAGGTGCACACTTGCTAATAGCCACGTGACTGACCCTCCTCTAGTTGTTTGTTCTTTTTAATTTGGGGAAAGGGGGGAGGGGGAAGGACATGTACTACAGAGAGAGACCAGAGGCCATGCACTGCTCAGCTCTGGCCGATGGTGTGGTACAAGTAACTGACCCTGGGACCTTGGATCCTCAGGCAGGAAAGTCTTTTTTGCATCACCATTATGCTGTCTCCCCACCCATGCCTAGTTCTTATGTTGCTGCCAATTCAGGGGCCTTGTGGACGAATCTTTCCCTCTTCTGGGGGTGTGGCAACTAGGTTTAACACATGAGGAGGGGGTGCGAGTTGGGCTTTGGACCATGGAGTGTGAGGTTTCTGTTTGGGGTGATAGATTGTTTTTTGTTTTGTTTTGTTTTTACCAGAGCACTGGCTTATGTGGTGCTAGGGATTGAACCTGGGACCTCAGAGTCTCAGGTATGAAAGTGCTTCTTTTTTTCGGATAACCATTATGCTATCTCTCTACCCTTGAAAATGTTCTAGAGGGGACCAGGTGGTGGCGCAGCAGGTTAAGTGCACGTGGCGAGAAGCGCAAGGACCAGTGTAAGGATCCCGGTTTGAGCCCCCGGCTCCCCACCTGCACAGGGGTCGCTTCACAAGTGGTGAAGCAGGTCTGCAGGTGTCTTATCTTTCTCTCCCCCTCTCTCCCCTTCTCTCTCCATTTCTCTCTGTTCTATCCAACAACAATGACAGCAGTAACAAAATAATAACAACGACAACGATAAACAACAAGGGCAACAAAAGGGGAAAATATAGATTTGAGGAGTGGTGCAGGCGCTGAGCCCCAGCGATAACCCTGGAGACAAACAAAAAAATTAAAAAAAAGAAAAAAGAAAATGTTCTAGAGTGAGTGAGTGGTGGTCAGGTAAAGCTAAGAGCATTCCAGAAGCACGGATTGCATGCTTCAGAAGACTCAACTTTATCACGAGTGAATTACATCTGAATCAGAAAGCAAACCCCCCCCAAAAAATAAAAATAAATAAATAAAAAAGAAAGCAAACCCAAAGAATAGTACTTTTGGGTGCACCCCCTACAGCTCCCCGTTTCCCCCCTCCATGGATACCACATGCTGGCTGCATACTGAACCTTTCCTTCCATTTCTATGGGTGTCAGTCCCCTCTTCGACCATTTTTTCCATGCAAGAGCTGAGACTTGGAGATGTTGCCTTTGTGACTTAGGTCCCATGGCTGGTAGCTGTGGAAAGTTTCTTGGTGTACAGGGACCTGGGGACATGAGTGGAGGTGACTCTGGGCTTGGCCCCCTGGCTTGCTCAGCTGCCTGGCCTCTGTACTCCTCGCACCTTCTCATCTGCTGCTCTCGGCCCCTCCCTCGGCTACCCCAGCCCTGTTTAGGTCGCAAGAACAAGGTGAACACAAAAGGTGCCACAGGCTGTTCCACCCATGACTTCACTGTTTTTTTCCTGGATGTTTCAAACCACAAACACAAAGACCTGATAAAAAAACGTGAATGTGGAGGTTGTGGGTAAAGAGCATAATGGTTATGCAAACAGACTCTTAAGCCTGAGGCTCTGAAGTCCCAGGTTCAGTCCCCCATACCACTGTAAGCCAGAGCTGAGCAGTGTTCTGGTTTAAAAAAAGTGAACGTGGTGACCTGGGAGGTGGCGCAGTGGTTAGAGCATAGGACTAGAACATGAGGCCCTAGGTTTGATTCCTGGCATTGCATGCACACTAGTTCTCCTCCTCTCCTTTTAATGACTAAATCTCAAAACGTGGATGTGCCTGAATGCCATGTGAACTATTCGCTTGCTGATTTTTAAAAAAATCTTTATTTATTTATTATGGATAGAGACAGAAATTGAGAGGAGGCGACAGGGAGAGAGACAGAGTTACCTGCAGCCCTGCTTCACCACTTGTGAAGCTTTTCCCCCTGCAGAGGGTGACCAGGGGCTTGAACCCGGGTCCTTGCACACTGTAATGTGTGCACTTAACCAGGTGTACCCCCGCCTGGCCCCTTTGCTTGCTTATTTTAATGAGACTTCAGAGCCAGACTCAGCTCGGGCATACCTGGTACCAGGGACTGACCCTGGGACCTTGGGCATGTACATCCTGTGCACTGCCGCCCCAGGTGCCCCATGTGGTAGGCATGTGGGGTCAGGCCGGGGAAGGCGGCAGCTTCTAGACGCTAGCCTTCCACTGTGGCCCTGGGGATCCAGCCGGAGTGGAGGCTTGTTGCACCATAAGATGGCCTATCTAAGGCCCAGCATTCGAGCTCCCTGGTCGTTGCCCCAGCTGGCATCCGCTGTCGCTGGCCTGCAACAATCGCCTGGCACTTTTGGTGCAGGGCAGCGGGTTCCTGGCAAGCTCATCCTTTGGTTCTCCCCCCTGAGGCCCAGACCAGGGCGTCTCCTTGTGGCTTTGCTGTCCCTTCTCTGATGTGGTGCTGGCTGCGTCTTGTGATAGCTGGCAGGGCACCGCTGCCATATGTGTCCCAATCCCCCTGCCCCCCTAGTTCATTGGGGCCCCAGATCAGAGGGGGATCCTGTCTGGGCTTTGCTGTGGTGCAGATGCACATTTTCCTTCCTGGGGCCAGCGGTGGCGGCAGTGGGGGAAACGGCCTGCTTAGCACGGAGAATGAAAACATCCGCTTCTGCTGCTGCCGTCTGGGGTGGTGGCTGACTGGCCAGGCACGTGGGGCTGGGCCTTGGAGCTCGGTGCTGGCCGGGGTGCAGGCTGTGTCTGTGGGGTGGGCCGAGTCGGCCGGGTGCCTGCAGTCTCACTGCAGAATGAGACGCAGCTGGAAAATGCAGCTCATGTCCTCATTCCCGGAACACTTCGTTCTTCATGCCTTGGCACCCAGTTCTGCCAGGGGGCCCAGAGGTGCCCAGCTGCCAGTAACGAGGAGTAGGCTGCCTTTAGGGGGCCCATGATGGGCAGGGTTGTTTCCCCAGATGTCTGTAGACTTAGCAGCCTTTAAGGTGTGCCAGCCTTTAACAGCTCACTGTGGATCCTGGGGGGCACCTCAAAAGGCTGGCTCCTGAGTAAAATGGGCCCTGCTGGCTTTCCTGCCTGGGGTGGGGGGTGTGGTGGGAGCCCCATGCTGAGGCAGAGTCAGCCATTAGGGACTTCACAGCCGGTGTGTGGGGGGGGCACTTACAGTTCCACAAGCCTGGCAGTGGACTGTTTTGTGCCAGGGGCCACCATCAGGTTAGAGGGTTCTGGCTGCCTGCTCCTGCTAGTTCATGTGCCTCGTCCCTAGAGAGGAAAGTGACAGTCCTGCTGCTTTTCTCCTTTACCAGAATCTGAAGAGGCAGCAGCAGGAAGAGCAGGACAGGCTCTCCAAGCCCCCAGGTGCCCACCTGTATAGGAGAAAGGTGGTCGGCACCTAGGACCACCTTGCAGTGCCCAGAAGCACTCTGGGTCCGATCTTGAAGGACCTTCTTAGGACATGACCTCTCATTCCCTCCCCATGACTCTCTCCTGTCACAGTCTGCAGGGCCGGGGTCCTGGCAGGGTGGTATCCTGCAGACACTGTCTTTTCTGGGTGATTGATTGCCCGGAGAGAGGGTCTGTGACGTGGGGCTGCCATGTGGCCACCTTCTACAGAGAGGCCGAGACCCCTGCATCTTGCTGATACAGGACCTTGATGTGGAGCTCCAGCCCCTCCCCAGCCGGCCCTCAAGCGTGTTTTTCTTTATATCAGCTCTCTCCCAAACTTGAATTTGTTCATTTAAACATCATCACTTCCGGCCCTGGGAGCTAGCTCACTCGCTTGCTTGCCAGAAATAGAAAGGAATGAAAACAGAATGTGGTTATTCCAGCAGGCTAGGCGCGGGGCTCTTGGCTGGCTGTCCTCCACCCGCAGTCCCCTTCCCCATGTGGCTGTAAGGCGAGAGGGCCCTGCGGGTGACACCGCATGGACCTCAGGGGCAGTAGCCAGTCCTGGCCTTTCTCCCCACTGTGGGACCTGGCTTCTGGGGGGATCCTCAGGAGGGCTGTTTGCTGGGTTAAGGGGAAGCTAGGGGGGCTTTGGGGTGGTGAAGAAAGGAGCAGGGAACTGTAGCCCCTGCCTGGGTAGGGAGCAGGGGTGCCTTCCCGACGCCGGCCTGTCCTGCCAGAGGGAGGAGGCCTCTGCTGGTTGGAGGCTTAGTTACATAACCTCTGCAGACAGCCCCTTGGATCCTAGCCCCCCAAGCCCTGTTTCCAGCAAGGCGGCCAGCACCGGGTGGGGGTGCTGGGCTGGGGCCTGGCACTCACCCCTGCGCTGACCACACACGTCTGGAATGTGCAGATGTTTCCTTGGGGGCCCCAGTAGGCCTGAGACCCCACCCAGCATCAGAACCAGGGTCCCTCCCCTTGTCGGCATAGGAGGAAACTGAAGCTTCGGGGGGCAGAAAGCAGGGCCCCCAACTTGTCTGTGGCCTCTAACTTCCTCACCTCCAGGAAGGGACACCTTGGTTCGGTGGGCACTTTCAGAGCTGTTGGTGTGGGGACCCTCTCCCTGTCTCTACCCTCCAGATCCCCCGAAAGTTATGCTGTGAACCACCATTTGGGCTGAGCTAGTGGGAGAGGCAGGGGGGCCATTTTCCATGGTGGGGTCCTCACCACTTTGCTAGGTGCTTTCAGCTTGGTTGTGGAAGTGGGGACCCCCTCAGGAGTCTGGAGCAAGAGAGATGGGAACCAGACAGGTAGGATGTGTGTGTCTCTCCCCTCCCCCCATGAGATATCGTCTCTAGAAGGCAGAGGGAGTTGGGACCACCCTGCTGGGGGAGACAGACTAGGCTCCAGTGCCTCCTGGGGTGTTGCAGGAAGGCCTGAGGGCAGCATGGGGGTCCTCACCCCCAGCTAGCCTGTCTTGGAGCAGCAGGAGGGCAGGGGCAGGCTTGAGCCTCTCTCCAGACCCTGGCTGCCAAGCAGTGCTACTGGCAGAGGGCCCTGGGGCAGTGCTGGTTCCTAGGTGATACTGGTGTCCCCATGTCCTGGGGGTCTGCCCCAGGCCATCACCTCCCCACAGTTGTCCTGTTGGCCTTATAGGGCCCCATTGGCCCAGGACCTTCTAGCCGGGCCCCCTGGAGCAGGACTGGAACTGTGTGGGGGTGGGGCGTCAGACTGAGATGATGTCACGGGGCGGGGGGTGTGCAGAGGAAGCCTGAGTAGCTGTGGGGGGAGGACCTGGCCCCCGGCTGCTTTGGCGCGCCCCCAGAGTAGTGATGGCAGAAGCAGATGGAGACAGGCGGAGCGCCTTCTGGGCCTCTGCCTACGACGCCTCTAAAGTCCGGTCCCTTTCTTGTGCCCACCAGACACCCAGAATCCTCCCCGGAGACTGTACTAGTGTTTCCCCAGAAGCCCCCTGCTCTGCGCAGTGAACACTGTTACCCCATGTCAACACTGCTTTGCCCACACTGAGCATGTTCTGTGGCACTCCGTGACTCAGGAGGCTCTGGTGAGCAGGTAGCAGTGTTGAGGCAGCAGCTGCACCCAGGGACTGAGGTGCCCTGTGCAGACACCCCACAGACCCTGGGCCAGGCGGTGTCCCCACAGCCTCAGACCTGCCCTGTTGGTCCTGCCCTACAAGTGTGGCCATGGTCACATGTGCTTGAGGCCCAGGCTAGGAGAGCCTCCCTGTGGATTACCCTGGCTGTTTCCTCTTGGCCACAACAGAGGCCCCTGGGAACCCCCGTTGGTCCCATGCAGAGCTGCACCCATTACAGGGCGCCCTGTAATACCAGGGGCAGGGCCTGGCTGCCTCCCCCCTCCACTCCCTCTGCTGGGAGATGGCATGACCCTTCTGTCATGTGTGTGGTGGTGGCCTGGTTTGGGGGCCTGGCCTGAGCCCTGTGTGAGTGGACGTGACTGTCCTGAGTCTGTCGGTGGGAGTGTCACCATCATCGCTGTTGTCTTAGGGGCTGTGCAGGCTGCACCTTCATGTCTCTACGGTGCTGATTCCAGAGGGCACCTGGGCCCTGTGGGCTGGCAGCAGGGCAGGGCGAGCTGGAGGTAACAGCCCGTTCTAGATGGAATGGGGGCCATGGCATCTTACACAGGGGCTTGGGGTTGAGACACTGACCTTGTATCACTGCCCGGTATGTGAGGCTTGTGGAGGCGCTAGGCTCAGCCTTGACATAACATTTGAGGACCCGGGAGGGTGCATGCTGGTGTGTGTGGACTCTGTGAGTGGGAGGTGGAGTGCATCAGCTCTGGGGATAGAAGTGGCCACCAGGGAGGGTGGTCCTGGGACCCCTGGCCCAAAAGCTGGGTGAGCAGGTCACAGGTCCCAGCTTCTAGGCGGCAGGGAAGGTGGGTGGATGGGTGAAGCATGGAGCTGGTGGGAGGTGACAGCACCCGGTGCCCAGCCAGCCTGAGGGTTGTGACTCGCAGGACGTTCCCAGTGCCATGGCGTTGCCTCCTGCTGTGGACAAGGCCGAGGCAGAAGCCTTCTCTGTCAGCTGTGTGTGTGTGGTGGGGAGTAGCGGTCTGTGACCACCATCTAGATGGTTGTGGCTTTTTGCTTGGAAGTTGTATTTATGTAGGAGATCTTTTTTCTTTTTAATTTTATTATTATCTTTATTTATTCACTGGATAGAGAAAGTCAGAACTCAAGAGGGGAGGGGGTGGCCGGGAGGGGGAGAGAAAGAGAGAGACTGCAACACTGCTTCACCACTCACAAAGCTTTCCCCCTGCAGGTGAGGACTGGGGGCTCAAACCTGGGTCCTTGGACACTGTAACATATGTGCTTAACCAGGGGTGCCACCACCCGGCCCCTATGGGAGATCTTTTTTCAATGTGACTTAAAAAAAAATTACTGCTATGTTGGATAGTGACAGAAATCAAGGGGGAAGGGGAAGATAGAAAGGGAGAGAGCAAAAGACACCTGTAGCTCTATTTCACTGCTCAGGAAGCTTCCTCCCCTGCAGGTGGGGAGTGGGAGGGCTTGAACGTGGGTCCTTGCGCATGGTAACACATGTGCTCAACTAGATGCGTCACCGCCTGGCCCCGCTGTGCCACTGGAGATGGAGCTCAGCCTTAGTTCCTGGAGGGGACAGGAGTGCTGAGTGACCCCAGTTCCTACCTCAGTTTCTCCTGATGCCAATTCTCCTGGTCCCTCCTGGCCCTGGGAGTAGCTGCCGTTTGGGAGTGGGGAGGGGTCAGTCGGCTTTGCGCTGGTGCTCATCTGAGACATCTTCATCCCCATAGAGACATCTCCCACAACCTGCTGCGGGCACTGGACCTCAGGGACCTCGAGCCCCTCTCGGCGCTGACAGAGCTGTGAGTGTCCCCCAGGGTGGGCAGGTGGCAGCTGCCCAGCTCTGGCCTGTGTGACTCCGCCCACTCCGCCTGTCTTCCAGGGACATAAGCAACAACAAGATTTCCACATTAGAAGAAGGAATATTTGCTCATTTGTTTAACTTGAGTGAAATGTAAGTTGTGGTGTTGGGGGAGGGTCCCTGCTGCCTCACCTGACATCCAGACATGCTCCCTAGCCTGTCACCTGCCTGTCCCGCAGAAACCTGGGTGGGAACCCTCTGGTGTGTGACTGCCGCCTGGCCTGGCTGCCCCGCTGGCTGGAGGAGCAGCGTGTCCACGTGGTGCGGCCGGAAGCTGCCACGTGTGCAGGCCCCGGCCCCCTGGCCGGTCAGCCTCTTCTTGGAGGCCCCTTGGTGGCTAGAGGCTGTGGTGAGTGTGGCGCCCCTGGGGTGCGTGGGAGGCCGTGCAGGCAGGTGGAGGAGCGTGAGTGAACCGGTCTCTGCCCCCCAGGTGAAGAGTACGTCGCCTGCCTCCCAGATGGTGGCTCAGGCGCGCTGGTGCCGATGGTCTTCTTGGCTGCCTGGGAGGAGCCCCTGGCGCCCGAGGCCTGTGGCGCTGTCTGCTTCGCTGCCGGCCGGGGCCTGGCTGCCTGCTCGGACCAGGGTCTCTGCCTGTGCGGGCCTGTCCAGCCACCTAATGCCTCTGAGGCCTGCCTGGCCTTCTGCTCCACTCCCCCACTCCTCACCCCTGCTTGTGGGGGTCCCACCCTCCTCCGACATACCTTCCCCACCTCCCCTGGGGCCACCCTGGTGGGGCCCCCAGGACCCCTGGCCTCTGGCCAGCCAGCAGCCTTTCACGTGAGCGCCCTGCTGCCTGTCAATGCCACCCGCTGGGACTTCGGGGACGGCTCCCCAGAGGTGGGCGTCGCGGGCCCGGCCACCTCTCACCGCTATGTGCTTCCCGGGCACTATCACGTGACAGCTGTGCTGGCTCTTGGGGCTGGCTCTGCCCAGCTGGGGGTGGACGTGCAGGTGGAGGCTGCGCCTGCCACCCTGGAGCTCCACTGTCCGCCCTCCGTGCACAGTGACACACCCCTGGAGCTGGGCATCCGCAACCGAGGAGGCTCAGGCCTCAAGGCCACCTACAGCATCGTGGCACTGGACCCAGGACAAGGTGGTACCCCACCCCCGCCATGACCCCTCAGCCTACCTGGGGCCGCAGTGGGTGGGCTAGAGCTGGTAGGCACCCGGTGACGCCCTCACCCCTCTGTTGCTACCCACCAGTGGTGCACCCGCTCTGTCCCTCGGACACCCAGATCTTCCCTGGAAACGGGCACTGCTACCGCCTGGTGGCAGAGAAGGCAGCCTGGCTGCAGGCGCAGGAGCACTGTGGCACCTGGTCAGGGGCTGCCCTGGCCATGGTGGACAGCACCGCTGTCCAGCGCTTCCTCATCTCTCAGGTCACCAGGTGCCTGTCCCCACCGCTTGGGAGGCTGGGTGCTGGGTCGACCTGGGAAACCAGGAGTGTTGGGGGGTTGAGCAGGAGCCCTCATTCCCCATAGGCAGGACCCATCCACCTGGATGATTGTTTCTAGCTAGGCTCTTCTGGGGAGGCTCTGGGCATCTGCTGAGACTGGGAGGGCGAGAAGCTGGGCCGCACCCCCCAGCGCCCAGAAAGGCAAGTTGAACTGTGGCAGCACCCTGTCTATACTCAGTGCCTGAGACAGACAGAGGCTTTCAGTGATGAGGGACTCACAGTTAGCAGGCAGTGTTGGCTTTACTCCCCTCCACAGCTAACTCCTGCCTGTGGCTGTCCCGCCGTCTATGAATCTGTCTGTCCTGCCTATGCAGACTCTTTCTCCCCTGGTTAGAGCTAGCTGCAGGCCTGCTCCAGAAGGATGTGGGAGGCACCATCTTGGGGAGCCTCCTAGCACTCCTCCTCCCCATGTGGTCTGCAGGAGCCTGGACGTGTGGATCGGCTTCTCAGCTGTGGACGGAGCAGAGGCAGGCCCGGCACCAAGAAGCGAGGCCTTCAGCCTCGAGAGCTGCCAGAACTGGCTCCCTGGGGAGCCACACCCCGCCACTGCCAAGCGCTGCGTGCGACTTGGGCCCGCCGGCCAGTGTAACACCGACCTGTGCTCCACACCGCACAGCTACGTCTGTGAGCTGCGGCCTGGAGGTGCGTCTCCTGCCACCAAATATGGGGGCTCCAGGTTGCCAGAGCTCCTCCTGTACTGAGCCAGGGCAACCCCCTCGCTCCTCAGCAGTGCATCTGGTACCCTGCCTAGCGGGCTGGCCCGAGACACAGGCTGAGGGAGCTGGGGGGGCTTGGTGCCCGGTCTGGGGACCTTATGGCGTACTTGCCACTCCAGGCCCTGTGCAGGATGCAGAGAACTTCCTCATGGGAGTACCCAGTGGGGACCTGCAGGGGCCCCTGAGCCCCCTGGTCCAGCAGGAGACCCTCTCAACGCCTCAGGAGCCTGTGGAGGTAGGCTGGCCTCGAAACCCTGCCTCATGCACCTCTGCGGTCTCCTGGCCTCATCAGCATCCAGAGTGCCCAGAGGAGGTGGTTGGAGTGGAGAGAGAAAAGCCCCCTTCCCATCACCCAGGACCCCTGGCACCACTGCGCCGTCCCCTTTGGAGCTTGTGGGCCCTCCTCCCTCACAGCCTGCACCTTCCTTCCTGGCGAAGCCCTGCCTGCTGTGTGCCCCTCTCTGCTCTCATGCTGGGATGCTTTGTTCTACCTGGTTTTCCCTCTCAAGTGACAGCGTGGCATGAATGGGTGTGTGGGTTCCCTTCAGGTTTGAAAGGGGTTTGCTCTTGGGGGGACCTGGGCCATGGGTCAAGGTCTGTGGAGCTGAGTGCCCCTGCCCCCCAGGTGCTGGTGTTCCCGGGCCTGGTCCTGAACCATGAAGCCTTCCTCACCGCAGCAGAATTCAGCACTCAGGAGCTTGCCCGCCCCGTCCAGCTGCGCCTACAAGTGTACCGGCCCACGGGAGCAGGTGGGCTGCACCCCGCACAGGATGGGGAGTGTCTCAGGAAGCCACTGCTATTATCCACTGGTCCCTGGTCCAACTTTGGCCTGTCTGACTCCCAGGGACATATGGTGTGTGGTCTGCCTAGGTTGGGACCTGTCCAGGTCATCAGCTGGCCTGGTGTCAGGAGAGCAGGGGGTGGGGAACTGTCTGGTAGGTGCTGTGATGGGGTGGCCAAAGTGAATCAAGGTCCCTAACACTCCTTCTGCCTGCAGGGGCCCGAGAAAATAGCAGTGACAACATGAGCGCTTCCCAGGATAACAGGACTGAGCCAACCCCAGTGTGCATGCCAGAGGGCTGCTGGTGCCCCAATGCCAATGTCTGCCTGCCGCTGGATGTGCCCTGCTTCCCTGGGGCCTGTACCCGTGGCTCTGCATCCACAGCGGGGCTTCCAACGGTGTCCTACTTGCTGTGGAGGGAGTTTCTGTTCTCTGTACCTGCGGGGCCCCCTACCCAGTACTCAGTAAGTGTCACCTGCCCTCTCTCAGCACCCCAGCTCGGAGTCTCCATCCAACACAACGCAGGGTCTTAGGCCGGGCCCCCCACTCTCGCCAGAGCTCTTGATCACCTCTGCACACGGGGAGCCTGACCCACCCTGCTCCTTCTTGTCTGTCTCGGAGACCACCTTTAGGCCTCCTCTGGGGCAACCCCAGCTAGCCCAATTAGCTGTGCCCTGTGTCTGTGTCATAGGTGGTGGCCTTGTCACTTGCATGAGTTCCTGGTGCTGAGGCCCCTGTGGAAGAGTGACAACCCCTTCACTCTCTTCCTTAGGCGACCTTTCATGACCTGGATGACCCCCTGCTCCCTGGCGACCTCTTCAGCTTGCAGCATGATGGGGGCCCTGGCGCCCTCCTGCACTGCCCCCTGGCACTCAGCTGCCCTGGCCCCACAGCCCCCTACTTCTCCGCCAATGCCTCGGGCTGGCTGCTCCATCTGCCACCCCAGCTGGAGGCAGCCCCAGCCGGCCCGTCCTGCGCCCTACGAGTGCTCACTGCCACCGAGTGCCTCACTCCCCTGCTAGGCCGCAACCCTGGGCTGCGGCAGCCAGGGCGCTATGAGGTCCGGGCCACGGTGGGCAGCAGCGTGTCCCAGCACAACCTGTCCTGTCTCTTCCAAGTGGTGTCCCCAGTGGCAGGGCTTCAGCTCCTCTACCCTGTGCCCCAGGATGGGCACTTGTACATACCCACCCACGGCTCAGCCCTGGTGCTGCAGGTGGACTCCGGTGCCAACGTCACCGCCACAGTACACTGGCCAGGGGGCAACGTCAGTGCCCCTTTTGAGGCCAAGTGTCCCGCCACGGTGGCCACTTGGGTACCTAACTGTGACTTGAAGGCCAACAGCACCCTGTTCTCAGTGCTGGCGCTCCCCGGGCTCAGTGAGGGAGAACACACTGTGGACGTGGCGGTGGAGAACGACGGCGGTGGTCGGGCTGACCTCAGCCTGTGGCTGAGGGCTGAGGAGCCCATCTGTGGGCTGCGCGCCACGCCCAGCCCCGAGGCCCGAGTGCTTCAGGGCGTCCTGGTGGTGAGTACGTGGCAGCCCCCGCTGAGCTTCTGTCAGATGGCTCCCGTGCCAGTGCCCAGTAGCCCCTCTGAAGCCCACATCCTTTCCCTGCCAAATCGTTGTCTTGAGGAAATACTGTCTTGAAACAGCATTGTTGTCCCGGGGACATTTTCCCAAGGGGACTCTGAGTGTGTCTCACATAGCACCCTCACCTGGCAGGGTGTGCAAGGGTATGGAGTGAGTGCCTTTGTCCCTGGTGCTCAGGCCTCTGGGCGGACAGCAGAGTTGTGCAGGGAGGTGACAGGTCACCATCCCTGAGCTCCTTCCCCCAGCCTCCTCCTGAGGGCATCTGTCAGGGAGGCTTCCCCACAGGAAGCCTGTGTCCAGGCTGGCTGCCTCGGTGGAGGGGGGTTGTCTGGGCCCAGGCCACAGCTGGTGATGCTGCACCCACTCCACAGAGGTACAGCCCGGTGGTGGAGGCTGGTTCGGGTGTAGTCTTCCGCTGGACCATTGACGACAAGCAGTCCTTGACCTTCCACAATGTAGCTTTCAACGTCATCTACCAGAGCGCCGCCGTGTTCAAGCTCTCGGTGGGCGAGGCATGGGCCAGGGGTGCTGGTGGGGGGGAGTTAATGGGGGAGTGGCAGGGGGGTACAGGCACGAGTGCTGTCGGGGGCATAGCGGTTGTGGGCAAGGGTGCATGGGTACAGATGCATGTGGGTAGGTGGGCTGGTGGCAGTTGGTCCTCACCTCTGCTTTCTGCCCCTTCTGCTGCGGGTGACCCCACTGTGACCATGGGCGAGTGCGGGGCAGGGTACTCTCTGTAGCCCACAGCCTCAACAGCATCTCACTGCCCCTTCTGCACAGCTGACAGCCTCCAACCACGTGAGCAATGTCACTGTCAACTACAATGTCACAGTTGAGCGCATGCAGCACATGCGGGACCTGCGAGTGTCAGCCGTGCCGACAGTGCTGCCCCCTAATGGCACGCTGGTGCTGGCGGCCTCTGTGCTGGTGGACTCAGCCGTGGAAGCCGCCTTTCTGTGAGTGCTGGCTGGACCCACTGGCTGCCTCTTTGAGGCACAGAATGCAGAGGACCTGGGGGCAGGGACCCTCCCCCCCCCCCGCCTTGGCTTCTGGCCCTCTGTCCTCATGCTCTGCTTGCCCCCTAGCTGGACCTTTGGTGATGGGGAACAGATGCTTGGCCAGTTCAAACCACCTTATGAGTCGTTTCTGGTCCCGAACCCCAAAGTGGCCCAGGTGCTGGTGGAGCATAACACCACACACATCTACGCCTTCCCAGGTGAGGGCTGGGCCTGCTGCCCCACCCCCTATCCCTGCCGCTCCCCAAAGGGTTAAGAGGACATCTGGACTTGAAGGGGGAGGAGTGGACTGGGCTGTGGTTCCTGACTGCTGGCCAGACATGGACTGTCACCTCCTCAGAACCATTTTACTTAGAAAACTATCAGCCTGGGTGGGGGTAGATAGCACAGTGGTTATGCAAAGAGACTCTTATGCTTGTGGCTCCAATGTCCCAAGTTCAATTCACTGCACCACCATAAGCCAGAGCTTCAGAAAAAGTTAAAAAAAAAAAAAAATCTGAGGGCCAGGCGGTAGCGCAGCTGGTTAAACATGCAAAGTATAAGGATCGGTGTAGGGATCCTGGTTCAATCCCCTGGCTCCCCACCTGCAGGAGGGTCGCTTCACAAGCGGTGAAGCAGGTCTGCAGGTGTCTTTCTCTTCCCCCACTTCCCCTCCTCTCTCCATTTCTCTCTGTCCCACAACAACAATAATAAACAAGGGCAACAAAAGGGTGGGGGGGAAATGGCTTCCAGGAGCAGTGGATTCGCAGTGCAGGCACCAAGTCCCAGCAATAACCTTGGAGGAAAAAAAAAATCTTTCAGCCTCATTGACCTGCCTGTACCTGGGGCTGGGTGTTCCCCAGTCCCTCTTGGGTCTTTCCAGCATCATCTCCCTCAGGGTGGTTCTTCCTAGAGGGTCCCTCTTCTGCCTTCTTGGTTCTCCCTTCCCTGAGCAGGGGAGATGGCTGAGGCTGCGGCCCCACCCTCACTCCAGGCCTGACCCTCAGGTGAGTACAACCTGACGCTGCTCGTGTCCAACGCCTTTGAGAACCTGACGCGGCAGGTGACCGTCAGCGTGCGTGCCACGCTTCCCACTGTGTCGGTGATTGTGGACAGCTGTGTCCTGGTGGCTGGCCAGCCTGTCATCTTCTCCTCAACCCCACTGCCCTCTCCCGGCAACATCTTGTACACATGGGACTTTGGGGACGGCTCCCTGGCTGTGACGCAGCTGCAACCAGCAATCAGCCACACGTACACCTCAAGGGGCTGGTACAGCATCCGGCTGGAGGTTAACAACACCGTGAGCCGCCGGGTGGCCGAGACCAGCGTCCATGTTCTTGAGGAACTCCGGGGTCTGAGCGTAAGTCTGAGCCAGACCGTGGAGCAGGGTGTGCCCGTGGTGGTCAGTGCTGCCCTGGAGTCAGGTGACAACGTCACGTGGACTTTTGACATGGGCGACGGCACAGTTATCACAGGCCCCGAGGCCACAGTGCAACATGTGTACCTGCGGGCCCAGAACTGCACGGTGACCGTGGCGGCGTCCAGCCCCGCTGGCCACCTGGCCCAGAGCCTATTTGTGCAGGTCTTCGTCCTGGAAGTGCTGCGCATCGACCCGGCGGGCTGTATCCCCACACAGCCCCAGGCCCAGCTCACGGCCCACGTCACAGGTGACCCTGCCCATTACATCTTTGACTGGACCTTTGGGGACGGCTCAGCCAACGTGAGTGTTGAGGGGAGCCCATTGGTGACCCACAACTTCACACGCAGTGGCACGTTCCCATTGGTGCTGGTCCTGTCCAGCCGGGTGAACAAGGCGCACTACTTCACCAGCGTCTGTGTGGAGCCCGAAGTGGGCAATGTCACCCTTTGGCCAGAGAGACAGTTTGTGCAGCTCGGGGACGAGGCTCAGTTGGTGGCCCGAGCCTGGCCTCCCTTCCCCTACCGATTCACCTGGGACCCCGGCTCCCAGGATGCCACAGCCCGCATCAGGGGCCCTGAGGCAGCGTTTACCTACCGTGGCTCGGGCTCCTTCCTGGTGGCTGTCACTGCAGCCAACAACATCTCGGCTGCCAATGACTCGGCGCTGGTGGAGGTGCAGGAGCCGGTGGAACTCTGGGGCATCCAGTTCAACGGATCCCACGGACCCCACGTGCTGGAGTTGCGGCAGCCCTACCTGTTCTCCACCTCGGGCCGGGGCCACCCCGCCAGCTACCTGTGGGAGCTGGGAGACGGTGGGCGGATTGAGGGCCCCGAGGTCACCCACACCTACAACAGCACCGGCCACTTCAGTGTCGTGGTGACCGTCTGGAACGAGGTGAGCCGCGCTGAGGCCTGGCTCAATGTCACGGTCCAGCAGTGTGTGCAGGGGCTGAGCGTCAATGCCAGCCGCACGGTGCTGCCGCTTAATGGCAGCGTGAGCTTCAGCACCTCCCTGCAGGCGGGCAGTGCTGTGCGCTACTCCTGGGTGTTGTGTGACCGCTGCACGCCCATCCCCGGGGGGCCCACCATCTCCTACACTTTCCGCTCCGTGGGCACCTTCAACATCATCGTCACGGCCGAGAACGAGGTGGGCTCCGCCCAGGACAGTATCTTCATCTATGTCCTGCAGCACATCGAGGGTCTGCAGGTGGCAGGCGGCGGCTGCTGCTTCCCCACCAACCACACGCTGCAGCTGCAGGCCGTGGTGCGGGCTGGCACCAACATCTCCTACAGCTGGAGTGCCCATCAGGACGGCGGCCCTGTCCTGGCCGGCAGCGGCAAAACCTTCTTCATCACGGCGCCCAGGCCTAGCACCTACCACATCCAGCTCCGGGCCACCAACATGCTGGGCAGCGCCTCTGCCAGTGGCACTGTGGACTTCGTGGAGCCTCTGGGGGGGCTGACCGTGGTCACCTCCCCCAACCCGGCTGCCGTCAATGTGAGTGTCACCCTGAGTGCCCGGCTGTCCACGGGTAGCAGTGCCTGCTATACCTGGTCCTTGGAGGAAGGGCTGAGCTGGGAGACTGTGGAGCCAGCCACCACCTATGCCTTCCCCACACCGGGCCTGCACCGGGTCACAGTCACGGCTGAGAACCCACTGGGCTCTACCAATGCCTCAGTGGAAGTGGCCGTCCATGTGCCAGTGTGTGGCCTCCATATCAGGGCCTGTGAGCAGGACTGTGGTTTTGTGGCAACTGGCTCCACTGTGACCTTCTGGGGACAGCTGGCTTCGGGGACCGGAGTGAGCTGGTATTGGACTGTGCCCGGGGGCAGCAGACTCGGCCAGCACATCGCCCTGGACTTCCCCAGTGCTGGCACCTTCTCCATCCAGCTCAATGCCTCCAATGCTGTCAGCTGGGCAAGCACCACCCACAGCCTCACGGTAGAGGACCCTGTGCTGGGCCTGGTTCTGTGGGCCAGCAGCAAAGTGGCAGAGCCTGGGCAGCTGGTCCACTTCCAGACGCTGCTGGCCTCAGGCTCTGCCGTCAGCTTCCGCCTGCAGGTCAACGGGGCTGGCTCCGAGATGCTGCTAGGGCCCCATTTCACTCGAAGCTTCCCCCGGGTCGGGGACTACCTGGTGAGTGTGCAGGCCGAGAACCATGTGAGCCAGGCCCAGGCGCAGGTGCGTGTCTCTGTGCTGGAGGCCGTGGCTGGGCTGCTGGTGCCCAACTGCTGTGAGCCAGGCATCGCCACAGGCACCGAGAGGAACTTCACGGCTCGTGTGCAGCGGGGTTCCCGGGTCGCCTACGCCTGGTACTTCTCCCTGCAGAAGGTGCAGGGGGACTCGCTTGTCATCCTGTCGGGCCGAGACGTCACCTATACGCCGGTGGCCGCAGGGCGGCTGGAGATCCACGTGCGCGCCTTCAACGAGCTGGGCGGCGTGAACTGCACGCTGGTGGTGGAGGTGCAGGACGTCATTCAGCTGGTGGTGCTGCTCAGCACGCGCTGCTTCACGAACCGATCGTCCCGCTTCGAGGCATCCACGAGCCCCAGCCCCTGGCATGTGGCCTACCGCTGGGACTTTGGGGATGGGGCACCGATGCAGAACACGGAGCTTCCCTGGGCCGAGCACACCTACCTGCAGCCCGGGGACTACCACGTGGAGGTGAACGCCTCCAACCTGGTGAGCTTCTTTGTGGCCCAGGTGGCCGTCACGGTGCACATGCTGGCCTGCAGGGAGCCCGAGGTGGCTGTGGCGCTGCCCCCACAGGTGCTCATGCGGCGGTCCCAGCGTAACTACCTACAGGCCCACGTCGACCTGCGGGACTGTGTGACCTACCAGACTGAGTACCGCTGGGAGGTGTACCGTGCTGCCAGCTGTCAGCGTGCCCGCCACTCTGCCCATGTGGCCCTGCCCGGAGTGGACACCAGCCGTCCCCAGCTAGTGGTGCCACGCCTGGCCCTGCCTGTGGGCCACTACTGCTTTGTGTTTGTGGTGTCGTTTGGGGACACGCCCCTAGCACAGAGCATCCAGGCCAACGTGACAGTAGCCGCCGAGCGCCTGGTCCCCATAGTGGAAGGTGGCTCCTCCCGGGTGTGGCCAGACACGCAGGACCTGGTACTGGACGGCAGCAAGTCCTATGACCCCAACCTGGAGGATGGTGACCAGACGCCACTCAGCTTCCACTGGGCCTGTGTGGCCTCAACACAGGTCAGCTGGGGGGGAGTGGCGGGCTTAGTCCCCTCCACCCTACCCCTTGGCTCCCCACCTCATGGATTGGGCTCCCTAGCACTCAGCAGACCCTGGGGCCTCTGGCCACAGTGTACCCCGGGGGTTTGCACCCCGGCAGGCCTGTTCTCAGCCTCCTCTTTTCGGACTGCAGAGTGACTCTGGCGTGTGTGTGCTGAACTTTGCACCCCGTGGGAGCAGCGTGGTCACCATTCCTCGGGAGCGCCTGCAGCCTGGCGTGGAATACACCTTCAGCCTGACAGTGTGGAAGGCAGGACGGAAGGAGGAGGCCACCAACCAGACGGTGGGTGCAGAGCGTGATTCTGAGTTAGCTTCTCTGGGGCTATCCTTTCTCCAAAGTGTTACTGCTTCTGACAGAAGTTCTGAGTGGCTTCCGGTGGAGCACACCAACCCTCCAGAACTTCATGGGGAACGTGACCCCCGCAGGCAGGGCCTGCTCTCTGCCCCAGTGGGCACTTGGTCCCTCCTGACGCCAATAGGTCAGGACTGCTGTGTGGGTCTCACCCTGAGAATCGCTCCCTCTACCGGTGGCAGCCAGTGTGCCTGGCCAGGCTGGATCTAACTCTGGGGCCAGGCCCTCAGGGCCGTAGCACATCCTCGGCCTGTGGGCACTTGTCTAGCAGACCCTGTGAGTGCCTCCCTCCCTAGGTGACCCCCCTGGGGGCCCTATGTGCCAGTCCCACTTGGGCTCTGCCTTTTCTGGTGGTATCCGCACCAAGCACCAGCTGGTGGCTCCTACGCCAGCACACAGGACCCCACCCTGGGGGGCCAGGACTGCCCATGGGGCATGTTGGGAATGAAGGTTTCGTGCCTGGGCCTCTGGGCCCAGCCTGCTGAGCCTCTGTGTCCCCCAGGTGCTGATCCGCCGTGGCCAGGTGCCCCTGGTGTCCCTGGAGTGTGTATCCTGTAAGGCACAGGCCGTGTATGCCGTGAGCCGCAGCTCCTACGTGTACCTGGAGGGCCGCTGCCTCAACTGCAGTGGGGGTGCCAAGCTGGGGGTGAGTGGAGCGCGGGCAGGGGCAGGGGTGGGAAGGGCAGGCGGGGTGGGGGGTGCCAGGTGAGCGGGTCTAAGAGCCCCAGTGCCCCGCAGCGCTGGGCCGCCCGCACCTTCAGCAACAAGACACTGGTGCTGGACGAGAGGACCACATCCACCGGCAGCTCGGACCTGCGGCTGGTGCTGCGGCGCGGCGTGCTGCGGGACGGTGAGGGCTACATCTTCACGCTCACGGTGCTGGGCCCGGGCGGCGAGGAGGAGGGCTGTGCCTCCCTCCGCTTGGCCGCCAACCGCCCGCCCCTGGGTGGCACCTGCCGCCTCTCCCCACTGGAGGCTGTGCACGCCCTCACCACCAAGGTCTACTTCTCATGTGAGGGTGAGTACTCCTGGTGGGTAGGGAGGGTGCGTGGGCCGCCAGACTGACCCCCGGCTCCGCAGGCTGGCAGGACGCGGAGGATGCGTCCGCCCCGCTGGTATATGCCCTGTTGCTGCGGCGCTGTCGCCAGGGCCACTGTGAGGAGTTCTGTGTCTACAAAGGCAGCCTTTCCAGTTATGGGGCTGTGCTGCCGCCAGGCTTCGCGCCCCGCTTCCTGGTGAGCCTGGCCGTGCTGGTGCAGGACCAGCTGGGCGCTGCCGTGGTCGCCCTCAACAGGTGAGCCCGTCCTTCAGTGCCCCCCTCCTAAGCACTCTCTCCCCAGCGTGCACCCGCATGCTCACCTGCAGCCTCTGTGCACAGGTCTCTGACTATCGGCCTGCCAGAGCCCCCTGCTGACAGCCCCGGCAGCCCCCCAGACCTGACGTCCTGGCTGCACAGCCTGACGGAGAGCATGCTGCCCGGGCTGCTGAGACAGGCTGACCCCCAGCATGTCATCGAGTACTCCCTGGCCCTCATTGCCGTCCTCAACGAGGTCAGCAGGCAGCACCCCTGGGTTCCCCTCCTGTGAGCTCTCCCAGTCAGCACACCCTTCCACCCCGTGCCAGGCTCTCCCCACACCTGCCCCCAATCCCCTGAGGAACACTTTGCTCTTGAAGCCTCTCACCTGGCTGTTGGTGCAGCCGGTGACCCCCCCATGACCCCGCCCTCAGTACGAGCAGAGCCCACCTGTAGCGGCACAGCTGGACCACCGATGGCAGCTTCAGGCCCAGATTCGCAAGAACGTCACAGAGACCTTGGTGTCCCTTCGGGTACATACAGTGGACGACATTCAGCAGATCGCAGCTGCGCTGGCCCAGTGCACGGTAGGCAGAGGCCCTTCACTGGGTGAAGGGGAGACAGGTGTGAGGCGCCCTCATTGGGCTCCCCCTTAGCCTGTAGCACTAGCATCTAGCAGCCAGGTGGGGCCAGTGCTGGGGTCTCCGCAGGAGGTGCTGGGGAGGGCGTGGAGGCAGGGAGGCCACAGCCCCTAGTCCCGGTGGTGCTGAGCTGACGTGGGGCCACAGGTGTCCAGTCGGGAGTTGGTGTGCCGCTCCTGCCTGAAGGGGACGCTGCACAAGCTGGAGGCCATGGTGCGCATCCTGCAGGCCGAGACCGCCGCCGGCACCGGCACCCCCACCGCCATCGCAGACAACATCCTCAACATCACAGGTAGGAGTGGCCCCGGTGGCGGGTGGGCTCGCCTGCCCCTCCCAGCGCCGTCCCAACCCGCCCGGACTTCCCCTGCAGGCGACCTCATCCATCTGGCCAGCGCGGACGTGCAAGGCCCACAACCCTCTGTGCTGGGGGCCGAGCTGCCGCCGCCATCGCTGCTGGTGGCGTCCAGGGCCTACCACCTGTCCTCGGCACTCATGCGCGTCCTCATGCGATCTCGAGTGCTCAATGAGGAGCCTCTGACACTGGTCGGGGAGGAGATCGTGGCTCAGGGCAAGCGTTCAGACCCCAGGGGCCTGCTCTGTTACGGCAACACCTCGGGGCCCGGCTGCCACTTCTCCATCCCCACTGCCTTCAGCGGGGCCCTGGCCAACGTCAGCGATGTGGTGCAGCTCATCCTGCTGGTGGACTCCAATCCCTTCCCCTTCGGCTACATCAGCAACTACACCGTGTCCACCAAGGTGGCGTCCCTGGCCTTTCAGACAGAGGCTGGCACCCAGATCCCCATTGGGCAGCTGGCCTCGGAGCGTGCCATCACTGTCAAGGTTCCCAGCAACTCTGACCAGGCCTCCCGGGGCTTCCAGGGCCCCCCCCACTCTGCGGCTGTCCCACCTGGCGCCTCGGTCAGCGCTGTGGTGTCCCTTGAGAACAGCAACCCCGAGGCGGGGCTGCACCTGCAGATCACATACACCATGGTGGACGGTAGGTGTTGCTGGCGCACCCCCCCACCCCCCCACCCCCATGGAGAGCAGGGGTCAGGGAGAACCAGTGCCACCTCTGCACGGGGCTTCCTCCACCCCCGGGGCATCGTGTTGGGAGGGAGATTCCCCGCGGTGTCCCGTGATCCCTCGAGCAGCTCGGCTGCCTCTGATGCCATGCATGGTGCCCCAGAGCGCTACCTGCTCCAGGAGCCGGAGCCCTACCTGGCTGTGTTCCTGCACTCCACGCCACGGCCCAATGAGCACAACTGCTCGGCCAGCAGGAAGATTAGCCCTGAGGCCCTGGGGGGCGAGGACCATAGGCCCTACACCTTCTTCGTCGCCCCTGGGTGAGCACACGTCCCTCCCGGCAGGCAGTGCCACCAGGAGCCCCTAGACGCACAGGCTCTATGTTGATGCTCCCTCTCCCCCAGGACCAGAGCACCTGGTGGGAGCTACCACCTGAACCTGACCAGCCACTTCCGCTGGTCGGCACTGGAAGTGTCGGTGAGGCTGTACACGTCGCTGTGCCAGTACTTCAGTGAGGACGAGATGATGTGGCGGACGGAGGGCCTGGTGCCCCTGGAGGAGACCTCGCCCAGCCAGGCCGTCTGCCTAACACGCCACCTGACCGCCTTTGGTGCCAGCGTCTTTGTGCCCCCCAGCCGTGTCGACTTCATTTTGCCAGTGAGTGGCACCCTTTGTCCCTAGGAGGAGTGGGGAGGTACCAGTGGTTTGAGGAGGTCAAAAGGTGCCAGGAGCTTCCAGGAGGTGTGGGGCGCTGTCGGGAGGTGCTTAGAGGTGCCCGGGGCCTCTCTCCCCAGGAACCTGCCGCGGGCGTGAACTATGTAGTGCTGCTGACATGTGCTGTGTGTGGGGCGACCTACGGTGTGGTGGCCGTGCTCCTGCACAAGCTGGACCGCCTGGACGCCCGCCGCAGCCGGGCCATCCCCTTCTGTGGGAAGGGGGGCCGCTTCAAATACGAGATCCTGGTCAAGACCGGCTGGGGCCGTGGCTCCGGTGAGTGTGCCATGGGGCCGTCTGGGGCTGGTGGTCAGAGGCGGCAGTGGACTTGGAGAAAGGCCAGGATGAGTGGCGGGATCTCACGGTGGGTGCTGGGCCCGTCTGGAAGCTACCACTCCCCTAACGGGCCCCTAAGACCCTTGTCTGGAACCATTCCTCTCGCGATGGCCCGCTGGAGTGTGACTCTGTCCCCCAGGCACCACAGCACACGTGGGCATCATGCTGTACGGGGCGGATAGCCGGAGCGGCCACCGGCACCTGGACGGGGACAGAGCCTTCCACCGCAATAGCCTGGACATCTTCCGCATCGCCACCCCGCACAGCCTGGGCAGCGTGTGGAAGATCCGCGTGTGGCATGACAACAAAGGTCTCGGTGGGCACTTGAGTGGCCCTGGGCTTCGCTGGGCGGCCTGCTGGCGCCCACCCTGAATGCCACACCCTCCCCTCATCTTCCACCCAAGGGCTCAGCCCCGCCTGGTTCCTGCAGCATGTCATCGTCAGGGACCTGCAGAGCGCCCGCAGCACCTTCTTCCTGGTGGACGACTGGCTGTCGGTGGATGCGGAGGCCAATGGGGGTCTGGTGGAGAAGGAGGTGCTGGCAGCAAGTAAGGCGCTGCCCTGCCCGCTAGGGGTGGGGTTGTTCCCAGGCCGAGGTGCTGTACGCCCTGCTGTCTTTCCTCAGGTGACGCGGCCCTGTGCTGCTTCCGGCGCCTCCTGGTGGCCGAGCTGCAGCGGGGCTTCTTCGACAAGCACATCTGGCTGTCCCTCTGGGACCGGCCACCCAGAAGCCGCTTCACGCGCGTCCAGCGGGCCACCTGCTGTGCCCTACTCCTCTTCCTCTTCCTGGGCACCAACGCCGTGTGGTATGGGGTTGTGGGTGACACAGCCTTCAGGTGGGTACCCCTGGGCACCTCGGCCTCCCTCGTCCAGCTCCCAGCCTGCCCGCCAGCCCTCACTGGCTGCTCTCCCCTCATCACAGCCCAGGGCCTGTGTCCCATCTCGTCCCACTGGGTCCAGACACAGTCACCGTGGGCCTGGTGTCCAGCGTGGTCGTCTACCCCGTCTACCTGCTCATCTTATTCCTCTTCCGGATGTCCAGGAGCAAGGTGGGTAGGCCTGTGCAGAGCAGCCAGAGGAAAGGAGACTGGGGAGCAGCGAGGCTGAGCCATTGGCTGACCCCAGACCCCACAGATGCTGTGGGAGGTGGGAAGGAAGCCCTCAGCCCACTGCCACCAGGCAGCTCAGGACACACGGACAGCTTCCAGAAGGGCAGACACAAGCCATGGGGGCATCGGCCGTCTCTCCCATAGGCTGGGGGCACGCGCCCTGAGCCCACGGGGCAGCTGAATGTAGACAGCTACCTGGACTCATCAGCACTGGACAGCTCCTTCCTCGCCTTCCCCGGGCTCCGAGCCGAGGTGAGCACTCTTGCTCTTGGGCCTGCCTGTGCTGGGGGTTGGTGGGCCTGGGTGCCCCAGACCCTGAGGCCTTCTGCATCCCCTGCAGGCCTTTTCTGGACATGTGAAAAGCCAGTTACTGCTGGATGACTCAAAAAGGTGAGGGACCAGAGGAGGCAGAGCCCTGGTGCACGTCCCCGAGTACAGCCCCGAGGCTGGGTATGCACACATGTCCCTTCCACCCGTGTCGTTCCCCACAGCGTGCTGTGCTGGCCCTCCAGCGAGGGCACCCTCAGCTGGCCAGACCTGCTCAGCGACCCCTCCATCATGGGCAGCACCCTGCAGCAGCTGGCATGGGGCCCTGAAGAGGACAGTCTATCCCTGGTCAGCCCTTCGAGTGCCCAGTGCTTCTCAGAGGCGGGTGAGCAGCTGGCGCATGGCTCCCAGGGTGGGGCGGGTGGGGGTACTGGAGTCCCGGGGCACCCTCCCTGACTGCTGTGATGTCTAGGTGGTGAAATGGGCCAGCCGAACACAGCTGCCCCACCAGACATGCGCAGAGAGACGGACCTGCTCTCAGACCTGTGAGTCCCCCACAGTAACTGAGCCACCCCCGTACCTTCTCACCCACTTTAAGGACCTCGTAGGGTCTCCATGAGGGGCAGTGGGGCTGAGTGGGGGGCCCGGGAAAGCTCCCAGAAGGGTGACAGAGCCCACAGCCCCCCTTTCCCCGTTCCCTTCAGGTCCAGCTGCCAGGGGGAAAGGGCAGAGACACTGGTGCTGCAGCCACTGGGAGAGAAGGGGCTGCCCGGCCCCACGCCACCTTGGGAGCAGCCCCAGCCCGTGAAGCGTGGCCCAACAGGTGTGTCTGCAGGCCCCCAGCTGCCCGCCTGCCCCTCCCACTGGCTCCAGGGTCACCCCCATGTCTCTGCTCCCCAGGGCTGGTGGAGGGGCTGCGGAGGCGCCTGCTACCGGCCTGGTGTGCGACCCTGGCCCACGGGCTCAGCCTGTTCCTGGCAGCTGTAGCTGTGGGGGTGTCGGGGTGGGTCGGTGCCAGCTTCCCCCCAAGCGTGAGCATCATGTGGCTCCTGTCAAGTGGCGCCAGCTTCCTGGCCTCATTCCTGGGCTGGGAGCCCCTCAAGGTGAGTGGGCTGTGGGGGGGGGGTGGCTCGGGGATAGGAGGGGGCACTCAGCCTACCGAGATGCCCCCCAGGTCCTGCTGGAGGCGCTATACTTCTCATTGGTGGCCAAGCGGCTGCTCCCCGAGGAGGACGACACGCTAGTGGAGAGCCCGACTGTGACTCCCGTGGGTGAGCGGGTGCCCCGTGTGCGGCCCCCCCACGGCTTCGCACTCTTCCTGGCCAAGGAGGAGGCCCGCAAGGTCAAGCGGCTGCACGGGACGCTGCAGGTGAGCCGGCCTCCCTGCCTCCCACAGACCCCAGAGGCCCACCGCCCCCCCGTCTTCCCTGCACCCACGAGCTGGCCGGTGTCCCTGCCCTCAGAGCCTGCTGGTGTACATGCTCTTCCTGCTGGTGACGCTGCTGGCCACCTACGGGGACACCTCAGGCCACAGCCACGCCTACCGCCTGCAGAGCGCCATCAGGCAGGAGCTGGACAGCCAGGCCTTCCTGGCCATCACCCGGTAGGACAGGGGCACCGTGCCAGCCAGGTCCCCCCTTGGCCACCAGAGGGCGCTGCCGGGTGATGGCAGCAGCTGGGGCCAGGGCCCAGGCCGCCCCTGGAGCCTGGGCCCTGGGGCAGCTGTGGCATCTTCGGCAGGTCGGAGGAGTTCTGGCCCTGGATGGCTGAGGTGCTGCTGCCCTCCGTGCACAGAAACTGCTCCAGCCCAGAGCTGGGGCCCCTGCGACTGCGGCAGGTGCGGCTGCAGGAAGGTGAGAGGGGCGGCTGGTCTGCCAGAGCCCCCGGGCGGTGGTGTCCACACGACCTCATTGCGCCCCTGTGGGTGCTGGGAGTCAGCAGGGGCCCTTCCTGCAGCGCTCTGTCCAGACCCGCCGGGAACCAGGGTGCACAGCTGCGAGCCGGGCCGGGACTTCAGCACTGCGGACTACAGCGTCGGCTGGGGGCCCCCCGGCCACAATGACTCCCAGATGTGGGCCTACTCTGCGCCTGACCTCCTGGGGTGAGCAGAGGGCCCGGGCCTGGGGGTGGGGGTGGGGAGGTGCCCAGTCAGCCCCCACTAATTGCCGCCCACCCGCAGTGTCTGGTACTGGGGGGCCTGCGCCGTGTACGACAGCGGGGGGTACGTGCAGGAGCTGGGGCTCAGCCTAGAGGAGAGCCGCGCGCGCCTGGGCTTCCTGCAGCTGCATGACTGGATCGACAACAGGTGGGCCGCCCCCCGCCGTCCCCCAGGCTTCCCCCTACACAGCCACTCTGACACGCGGACGCCACCCCCGCCCCCAGGAGCCGCGCCGTGTTCGTGGAGCTCACCCGCTACAGCCCGGCCGTGGGGCTGCACGCCGCCGTCACGCTGCGCCTGGAGTTCCCGGCGGCTGGCCGCGCAGTGACAGCGCTGAGCGTCCACCCCTTCGCACTGCGCCGCCTGAGCGCTGGCCTGACGCTGCCACTGCTCACCTCGGTGAGCCCGCCCGCCCGCCCGTCCCGCCAGGGAGTCCCACCTGGGCAGCCCCCACTGACCCCACCGACCCCCACAGGTCAGCCTGCTGCTCTTCGCGCTCTACTTCTCCTTCTTGGAGGCGCGCGCCTGGTACCGGGAGGGGTGCACGCGCGCCTGGCAGTCGGTGGCCTGGGCACGGTGGCTGCTGGTGGTGCTGACCGCGGCCGCAGCGCTCGTGCGCCTGGCCCAGCTGGGTGTCGCGGACCGCCAGTGGACGCGCTTCCTGCGTCGCCGCCCGCGCTTCACCAGCTTCGACCAGGTGGCTCAGCTGAGTGCCACCGCCCGCGGGCTGGCCGCCTCACTGCTCTTCCTGCTCCTGGTCAAGGTGAGGTCAGCGGCGAGGGTGCGGGGGGGGGGGGGGGACACAGGGCTCTCCGCTGACACCCGCCTCCGCAGGCTGCCCAGCAGCTGAAGTTCATGCGCCAGTGGTCAGTGTTTGGCAAGACGCTGTGCCGGGCCCTGCCGGAGCTGGCGGGCACAGCCCTCGGCCTGGTGGTGCTCGCCGTGGCCTACACGCAGCTGGCCGTCCTGGTAGGTATTGGTTGGGGGGGGTTCCGGGGGGGGTGCCGGGGAGGGGCACCCCTCACGGTTCTGCTTTCCCCACAGCTGGTCACCTCAGGTGTGGATTCGCTGAGGAGTGCAGCCCGGACCCTCCTGGTGCTGTGCCCCGGGGCAGGGGGCCTCGCCCTGTGCCCGGCTGATTCCTGGCACCTGGCAGCCCTACTGTGTGTGGGACTCTGGGCGCTACGGCTGTGGGGCACCCTGCGGCTGGGGGCCGTGGTGCTGCGCTGGAGGTACCACACTCTGCGCGGGGAGCTGTACCGGCCAGCCTGGGAGCCCCAGGACTACGAGATGGTGGAGCTCTTCCTGCGACGGCTGCGGCTCTGGATGGGCGTCAGCAAGGTCAAGGAGGTGGGTACGGCCCAGTGGGGGGGAGAGGGACGCCCTGGGCCCACGTAGCCCGGGGCGCAGCCGGACTGACCGAGCCCCTGTGCCGCCCCCAGTTCCGCCACAAGGTCCGCTTTGAAGGGATGGAGCCGCTGCCCTCCCGCTCCTCCAGGGGCTCCAAGTCGTCCCCGGACATGTCGCCCCCCAGCGGCGGCTCGGATGCCTCTCGTCCCTCCACCGCCTCCAGCCAGCTGGACGCACTGGGGGTGGGCCGGCCGGGGCTGAGGGGGGAGCCGGAGCCCTCCCGCCTCCACACAGTGTTCGAGGCCCTGCTGACCCAGTTTGACAGACTCAACCAGGCCACGGAAGACGTGTACCGGCTGGAGCAGCAGCTGCAGCACCTGCAGGGCTCCCGGGGAGAGGGTCCCACTGCCCCACCCCCCCCAGGCACCTCCCCAACCCTCCCCTCCCGCCTTGCCCGCCCCAGCCGGGCTTCCCAGAGGGCAAAGAGGAAGGTCCACCCCAGCAGCACTTAGCTCGGGCCGTCAGAGCCACCCTTCAGTATTACTTCCACTGCACGCAGTCCCCAGAGCGCGTGGTCTGCGCCTCTGGGCTCAGCACTTTAAGAGGCCACGTGCCCAGCCAGGACCCAGGGTCCCTCCCCTGAGGGGAGGCGCAGCAGTATTGAACTAGTGCCCAGCCGTGGAGGTGCTAACTTATTTCCTGAGTCCGCAGGTCCAGTGGGCTGTGCCCACTCCTCCTCCTGGGCAGACACCCCCCTCACCAAGGATCCAGGGAGGGACCCTGCACCTCCCACCCCTAAGTTATTGCCTCCCGCCCCCACTGATGCCCAGCCCCCACTGCGTCTGTCTAGCGTCTAATTTATACGGGGTTCAAATGTATTTTTGTACGTCCTCTATTTCTCCCTAGGGCAGGGGCGCTCCCAGACCCCTTCCCAGCCCGGCCTGCTGGTGTCAGGCCTGAGCAGACAAAGGCCGGGGGTGGAGTGGGGTGGTGGAGAGACCCCTCCTGGGGCTGGCTCCTGGCTGAGGAAGGGGTGCTGCCCAGATTCCAGCCTGGCCCATTCCAGACGAAGCCCAATAAAGAAGTTGGCTGACATCCCTGGGCCTGTGTGTGAGCACTAGGCCCGGCTATACTTTTATTTCATTTCAACAAACACGCCCGGTGCCACTTGGTGTGAGGGTGCCCGGGAGGCAGGGTAGCCCAGGCTTCACACAAACTCGGTGAAGTCGTCCACAGAGGAGATGAGGCGTTTGCGCTGGCCCGTCTCGTAGGTGGGCATGGGCTCAGCCGGCACCGGTGCTGGCACCTTGCTGTGCCCCGGGGGGTGCAGCAGAGGCAAGCTGGGATTTGAGTAGTGGGCTTCCTCGCGGATCTGGGGAGAGAGACTGTGAGCACCGAGCCGGACAGGAGCCCCGGGAGGCGCTGGCCCCCCTCCTACCCGATGACGCAGCCTCTTGATGTGGCGGAGCCTGGCGATCCACTTGGACGGGTAGATGTCCGTGGGGTTGGAGCGGCTGTGGTGCACCTGCGAGGCCATCTGGGGGTGCAGGATGGTGAGCCTCACGAAACGGGCACCCCAGGGCACCCCGCCACCACACACACGGCCCCGCTCACGTTTGCATGCAGCGCCATCTGGCGGGCCACGAAGGGCAGGTTCCGGTCAGACACGATCTTGGCCACACTGGTGTCCACCAGCCCCTCCATGTCTGGGAAGCAGATGCGTCAGCCCTGCCTGCGCTGAACACGCCCGCACAGCCTCGCCCCCCACCCAGCCTCACCTTTGCGGCACTGCAGCGTCACCAGATTGCACTCGTAGTCCAGGGGGGTGATGATCACGTGGACAAAGTTGAACTGGCCCTGCAGTGCAAGAGCAGGGCTGTCACCAAGGGCTGCAGCGCTGGGGGGGGGGGGGGGAGGCTCCCATCTCCCGTCCAGTCCCTGTGGTGTGTCACCGTCTGCCTGGCCCAGTGCCCATGAGGGAAATGGCAGACCGTTCTCAGAGCCAGCACAGGCTAACTGCCACTCACCCTGCTGGCTTGGTAGCCGTGGGTCTGTCTCAGTCACTCACCTTGATGGTGCCCAGCTTAAAGTCCTCTCCGGAGTCGTTGTAGACAATGGACACAAAGTCATTGCCCAGGTGGCGTTTCTTGTCACAGCGGTGCTTGTCCGCATCCTTGGTGGGCATCAGAGTGGCGATGTGGAACACAGCTGCCGGGAGAAGCCCCAGGGAGAGGCTCAGTGCCAGGGGGCACACTGCCCGTGGTGGTTGGGGGGGCAGGCCAGCACTCACCCTGCATGATGTCATCGTGCCAGCAGTAGGTGAACTGGCCGTCCTCCCCGCACACGTCCAGGCCGCCCAGGTACACCTTGTCTGGCTGGCAGTCCTTGAGCTCGATGAGAGTGCCCAGGCCCGTCAGGAACTCTGTGTACCGGTAGGAGCCATGCTCATTGGACAGGACGGCCAGCTCACTGTTGCTCTGTAGAGAGAAGCAGTAGCACCTGCACCCAGGCCACCCCCTCAGCACCTTGTGGCCTGGGACTGGTCACTGCAGGGGCCAGTGACTCCCAGCACACTCAGCTCAGACCCACACTCTCCAATATCGGGTCAGAAGCTGGCGGTTCACACACACCTTAGCTCACACCGCCGCCCGGCAGCCCCTCTGCTCAACACTCGAGGCTTCAGCGGCCGGGCAGCTGTGGACACGGTCCCTGTGGTGCAGAGAACCCTCCCCACATGCCCTCTGGAGTCGCTGCTCACCTGGCCTTCGCCCACGTACAGGACGGCGATCTTGTGTGTGTCATAGGACGGGATCTGGTCGAGGAGCTGCACTGAGCGCTCGAAGGACTGTGGGCACAGCCAGGCTGAGCTGGGGCAGAGGCCAACTGGCCTGCCCAGCCCCATCAGGGCCATCCCCGCAGGCTCCAGACCCCTCGGGGAGGGGCGCACACACCTCGTTGGGCAGGAGGATCGGCTTGTTGGACTCGTCGCCAAAGAAGGGCGAGTGGTAGAGCTGCAGGAACACAAAGCTACAAGGGCACAGGCGGGTCAGCCGATGGAGGGCAGAACCCCACGCCTGGAACTGCTCCGACCAACTCCAGCACCAGCCAGAAGCCTACTCACCTGGGGTTGATGCCTGGAACCTTCTCCACGTTGGAGGCCCCGGCCCTGCTCTTAAAGGCGTCCCTCTCCACCCGCTTGCCCCTGCGCGACGGAGCCGAGTCGGAGATGGTATAGCCCCGGGGCCTCAGGCCGCTGGGGGAGCGGGGGCAGCTGGCCGTCGCAGGGCTCTCACGTGGGATGGGGCCTAGGCCCTGACTCTCTCCAGCCGTGGCTGACCAGGCAGCACCCTCCCCGTCCAGGATCCCCGAGTGGGACCGGGCCTTGGCCTCGGGACTCAGCCGGCCAACGTCAGCCTTGTCCCCAGGCTCACCAAGGATGTCCTGCAGCGTCTGCAGCTCCGGTGAGGAGCTGGACTTGCTCAGGGTCTGCGAGGGCTGGAAGGAGAGATCCACACAGGGCCTCGCACCCTCGGAGGACACGGCCCGCTCAATGGGGATGCCTCCTGCAGCTGGCTCTTCACCACGAAATGTCTTCTCCTCCTGGCTGGAGGTGGACGATGACTGGGGACACACAAGGTACCCTGGTCAGGTGGCACCCTGGGGAGACCCGTCTGCCCCCCAGAACCAAGCCCACAGTCCTGTGTCTTGCTGGGAATCCCAAGGGGAAGAGGGCACCGTGAGGGCACTTGCTCACAGACCCAGGAAGGAGGCCGGGAAGAACGGCTAATGGTCCTTAGACCACAGACCTGTACAGGCTAAGGGCGAGTTGGTGGAACAAAAGGCCTGAAGCCAGGCCCTCCAGGTGTCAGCTCCAACCCCTAGCCTGTGCCCTTCTCCACCTACTCAGGGCCCCAGCCCTGCACTCAGTGCCCTGCCTTGGACTCCCTGGGCAATCGGATCCAGCAGGCATGTGCCCTGTAGCCAGCACACTCACCCGGCTGTAAGCTTTGGTGCGGCAACTCCCATCTGTGCCCACGGGGGCCTCCAAGTCCTCCAGGTCAGGGGGCTCACCTGGCAAGCTGGCATCGCCCAGACTTCCCTCCTCAAGAACCACAGCAGAGTCTGGGGGGGACACGGGGGGGGGGCAGCTTGGGGCTTCAGAGACCAGTCTCTCCAGAGGCGACCACAGCCCTGCAGGCCTCCCCCAAGGCCTTCCTCGCTCTGCTGCTCCCACCCATGATCTGAAGTGTTTCCTGGGGAGTCTCTGGGGTGAACGGGGCAGCAGAAGCCGCTGAGCCCCCTCCAATGTCACTGGAGCTACAGGCCTGAGAGGCGGGGCCCTGGAGTAGCCTGGGACAGCACTGGGGGCTGGGAGAAGGCCCATACACACACTTGGGAAAGTTCCAGAAAGCAGGGGCTCGCCTTCCGAGTCCAAGCCAAACCAGGAGCCAAACTCAAGAGCATCCCGGGTGCCAGTGTCCATCCAGGGGGCAGGGAGTGCAGGGTCAGCGCAGATGGCGAACCTGCCTGGCCCTCGGGTGGGGGTGGCACACAGGGTCAGGCCCTTCTGCCAGGCCCAGGGTCGACGAGCCAGCCCACGATGAAAGCGGGTAGACTGGGGGGTTCACAAAGCCAATCAACCCTCCAGAGGCCAGGGCAGCCAGCTCGCTGAGCCCCAAGGCCACTTCCAAACAGCTGTCCCACAGCACCTGCGGCTCAGCTGCCCACTGTCGCTACAAGTCCGCAGGTGGGGCCTGGGCACCCACAGCGCAGGGCTGTGCAAAGCCAAGGCAGAGCAGACTCGCCATGCACCAGCCTGCTGCCGGGCTCACGGGCGGAACGAGCAGGCGAGCGGTGCCGCAGCCCACCGCTCCAGAGACGCCGAGTACCTGCCCAGGAAACGCTCCTGTGCAGCCGTCCTCGGCAGCTGGACTGGCACAGGGAGGAGAGAGAGGCCACTGCAAGGGAACCCGCAGCCTGTCAGCCGGGTGCGCGGGTGGGCGAGGGGCAGCCCAGGGAGAGGGCAGGCCCCAGGCCTCTCCAGGTGGGGCCCCAGTGAGAGCACCCCTCCTCTCACAGTGGGCACAGGCCGCAGCGTCAGGCAGCCTGGAAGGAGGCACAAGCCCAGACAGACGGGACTCGAGCGCAGGCAGGCTTGGGGTTCAGCCCCAAACCCAAGCAGGAAGTACTGCGGCCGCGGGTGTCCCTGGCTCTGCCTGTGCGCAGACCTGCTCACCTGTGTTGGAGCGTGGGGGTGGCGGGGGCTTGACTGAGCCGGTGGCTGGCACAGACAGCGACTTGTAGAGCGCCGTGTCCCGGCGCTCCTTGAAGCGCTCGGCCGCCATGAGGGCATTGGACAGCTCCTGCAGGGGCATGCTATTGATGTCCGAGGAGAAGGGGCTGAGAGGGTTCTCCAGGCTCATCAGCCAGCTAGTGTTCCCTAGGGGCGGGGGACAGGGGGCATCCCTCAGCCTACACCCAGAGCCAGCGCGCCTCCAGGCCCGCCTGACCTCCGCCGGGGGATTCCCAGGGCAGTCCCACATCGCCACTCAACACGTGCCTGACGCGCCCCACGGCAACCCCGGGCCCTCGAACTCGACAATGTCCTTCCTTGGCCCGAGACACCCATTGGGGACTAAGTGTCCCCTGACAGCCACATGCTGAAGCTCTAACACCCAGGGAACCCACACAGGGCTGCAGGAGGGCGCGGAGCCATTATAGGAGAGGATGGGGGACATGGGGTTTCCGGGGTACCCGGACTTCTGACTGTCCTTATGAGAAAGGGGAAGAGCTACAGACATCCAGTGAGGGAGGGGCAGTAGCGTCCACACCAGGAGTGTCCACTGCCCTCAGACCCCCATCCCCAGCAGCATGGCTTTGCTTGAAGGCCACAGGACTGACTGGCTCCACTGCCTGTGTGGCTACCTGTGGGCCTGCGCACCAGGATCTCGGCCCAGCCCTGGGTCAGCAGGGGCACGTAGGACGCCAGCTTTGTCGGCTTCGGGGTTGGAAGTGAGCTGCCGGCCGTCTCAGGCTTGCAGGCAGGCGTGGCCTGCGGTCCAGGGGAGGCAGAGCCACATGGGAAGTGGGAGGCGGGGGTGTCCTGGGTGCCCACTCGCAGGCCGTGGCCCCCTGTGGAGGGCACGGGTCAGTGTGTGCGGCCCCAGCCCGGGCCTCAGAGAAGCCAGGGGCTCAGCCTCCACACCTGCCCGTGTCAGCTCACTGCACCTCAGGGGCCCAGGCCCCAAATGTGGCTGGCTTGGTTTCTAGCCAAAGCAGAGAACTGGGCTGAAGACCAGGGCTCCTGAGGGCTGACAGGAATGCAGGCACACAGCAGCCAACCCTCTGGACCCGTGGCTCCGACAACCCTCCAAGCCCCCTCAGGGACGGCCCACCAGAGGGGGTCGGGGGCTGCTCACCGGACATGGAGCGGACCCGGTCTCGGGCCCCACGGCACACCTGCTGGCCAGCCTGAGACTCCAGCTTGGCAGGGGCCTCCTTGGTCTGCCGCACGTGCATGCCAGGGCCAGAACTGAGGACACAAGCAGAGTGAGGGCCTGAGACCCAGGGCCACTGTCCCAGGCAGGCCTGCTTGGGACACAGCTGGGCAGAGGTGAGGTGGAGGGGAGGGGGTGGCACCTCAGCTCCAGACTGCCCTGCAGCTCTCCTGCATCCAGGCCCAGCAGCGACCGGGTCCCGGTCCCCACACTCGTCGTCACGGTGACAAGCTTGTTCCCCACCAGCCAGGTCTTGGTCCTGCCGCCAGCCAGCAGGAACTCGCCCACAGGAGACCTGCGAGCACAGGCATCAGTTCCGCCCTGTCCGGGGCGGCCCCACGCCAGTCCCGTGGTCCCACCTCTTGGGCACCGCTGTGAAGTTGGAGAACACATATCTGGCCATCATGTCCAGGCACGTCTCCGTGAGCTCCAGATGCAGGCTCTTCAGGTGGTCATCTGCCTGGGCCACGGAGTTCTCGTCGGCAGAGCCCAGGCTGGCACTGGTCAGGGATGTCTGGATCCTGCTGGAGGGGGACCCTAGCGGTCAGGGTACTGGCAGGCAGGGCACCTCCCCGGGCCCAGGGCGAGGCATGCATAGGCCGAGGCCTGCTCGCGCCGCCAGCGCGCACACCCGAGAACTGTCCCTGGAGAGGGGCCAGGGCGCAGGGAAGAGCCGGCGGCCAGTGGAGCAGGCAGGAGGCGGCAGGACAGGCCCTCACCGAAGCGCCCAGGAGTTAGGGGCCGGCGTCTGGTGACAGCTTAGTCATGCAGACACACAGACAAGATTGCATTCTGCCCACAGACCCACCTCCCAGCAAAGCCGGGGAGGGTGTGGGGTTCCGCCTCATTCAGGCCCAGGGCCCCAAACTCCACACACACCCAGACAGGGAAGAGGTGCTATGAGAGGTTTCTCTGACAGAAGTCACAGGCCCCTTTTTCAGCGTTTGCTGACAGTAAAGACTGACAGAGCTGAGAAGGACCTCCGTGGCCACCCCCAGACCAACCCCACTCAGCAGAGGCAAGTTGGGGGCCAGGGAAGCCCCCTTGGGAGCTTCCCGGCAAGGGGACGATGGTCCCTGCTCGGTGCGGCTGACCTGCTGGGCGCAGTGACCCAGGTACGCCCAGACTGCCTGCCTACCCTGTCCCCCTTGCTATGAGAAGCAGAAGACTTTCTAGAAAACGCTCAGAAGTCCAGCTGAGAGCAAGAGGAGCCGGCCCCGGACCAGGCCCCAGCATGTGGTGTGCCGTCTGCAGAGGAGCTGGCCCGGAGCCCGCGTGCCTGGCTCTCTCAGTCCCCGACTCCATCCAGGCCCGGCCCGGCCCAGCCCCAAGGACGCCGTGCAGCCAGGCTATGCCCGCACAGGACATGGGGACAGAATGCAACCTTCCCGCCCTCCCCACCAGGCTCCCACACTCGGCCCTACCCTGGGTCCAGCCACGGCTGGGGGCCGGAGGCCAGGGGCCAGGCCATGCAAGCAGCCCCATGCACCACCGCCACCCGGGAGCTCCCGCCGGGCAGCGCCACCTCAGGCCGGTGCCAGGGCCGAGCCCCCCGCCCGACAGAGCCACTACCTGCGGACCACATGTTCAGACACACTGATGCTGCGGCACCGGAAGACCTCGGCGGCAGAGCTCTCCTTGAACTCTTTCACAGGCGGAGAGTTATTCAAGCCTTGCTTGGGGGGCCTGGCTACCCTCAAACTACCAGGTGAGGAAGGAGGCCCCGGCCCGCAGAGCCCAGCTCACGGAGGGAGGACAAGCCAGTGGAGGGAGGAGCAAAGGTCACAGGCCACAGGGTCGGGGTGGAGAGCCCGCGGGTGAGGTGGCAAAGCCCATGCCAGAGGCCGGGGAGCAGGGGGAGAAACAGAAAACAAAAACGCGTGAAAATATATCTCGTAAACACAATGGAGAAAGTCAGGTTTCACACACGATACCAAAACCAAGCAGGGCAGCAAATCAAAGGGGGGTCCAGGCAGCTCGCAGGGACCCCCAGGGCTCTGGAAGCTGCTAAAGACCCACTGAGGGCTCCCAAACAAGCTGGGGGGAGGCTGGGAGGCAGGGCTGCAGACAGGACACAGGCCCAGCGCAGCTCTGCTCTAGGAGTGGCACAAGCACCGTGGGCAGGAGCGTGGCTGACAGCAGTGGCTGGGGAGGGAGCTCTGGAGGGCGGCCCTACCCAAGACTGGGCTGAGCGCAGGTGTGGGGTGCGGGCAGGGGGTGCCCCGTCCAGGCCAGGCAATGGTTTCCCGGGGGGTCCCTAACACAACCTCTGGGCTTGCTTGAGGGGGCTGGACTTCAGCCAGCACCCTGCCCCGACCTGAGCTCGCGCCGGCCACCTGTGGCCAGCCAATGTGGTCTCCATCTGGTCGCCTGGCGCCGTAGGCCATAGGGGGCAGCACCGGCCACTCTGGCTGAGTGAGGGCGGCCCTGGCCTGTCACCCGCACGGGACCCCGGCACCCAGTGTGGCCTGCAGAGGACGCCTCTCTGCCCTCCCTGCCCGCCGCAGGCCCCACACCTCTTGGGCCTCTCGTTGAGGCTGGTGCTCCGTGCCCGGAAGCTGTCCTTCTCGGGGGTGTCATCAAAAGAAAGCAGGACATTGGAGCGCAGGCCCTGGCAGAGGGGAGTACAGGCTGGGGGCGGGTCTCTGCCTCTGCCCAGGCACCCCCAGCACCGACCTACATCCCTGCCCCTGCCCACTGGCAGCCTTGCCAGGGCCTACCTTAGTGATGTAGGGGACAAAGTCCTTCCTGAAGGGCAGGCGACACCGGATGAACCACATGGCGATGACGTGGTGGGCCAGGCACACGATGTACTGATTGAACCTGCAGGAGAGAGCACTGGCGCTCACCCCGAGGGAGCCCCGAAGCCGAGGCCCAGACCAGGTTCTGAGGCCACCAGCAGTTGTGAGGTACAGATGTCTGGCCTCGGGCTGGCCTGGCTCACCACCTAGGGGCATGGCCTCTGAGGGACTCACTTGGAAGGGTTGGTATACGGCAAGGAGATGGCAAACACACTTGCGTACTGCTCGGCCGCGAAGTTCCTGTAGAGGTGGGGCAGCCTGGCTAGAGCTGCCCAAAGAATTGAGCTGTGAGAGGCCCTGGGCAGAACCCCAGCTCCAGGCAGGCCCAGCAGGGGCTGGGTTCAGTGTAGCCCCCACTGTCAGCGACCACGGCCCAGCAGCCCACCCCTGGTCCTCACCTGGGATGCCCAGTCTAGGGCTGGCACACTGGCCTAGCCAAACCCACCCAACAGTGGTTTTTGTCTTCAAAGGCCATGAGTGAGTGAGGGTCTGCAGTGGAGGCCACATGGCTCCCAGGGGCCAGCCCCACCCTCCCTCCTCCCGGGTGCCAGTCCGTGTGCTGCTTTCAGGGGAAGGAGGGCTGGGCCCTGTGTGGGCGCCCTAGCAAGGAGGCTTCTGGCCCTGGACACGGCAGAGAGCCAGCCACTCACCGCCAGGATGGCGTTCAAGGGCTGAGGGCAGACAGGCCCAGGGGGCAGAGAGAACAGGGTTCTTCCAAGCCAGACAGCACCCCCGAAATGGCATCGAGAGGGGTCAGCACCGCTGGTGTGAACAGAGCAGGGTCCCAGGGTCCCACACTCACAGGGCAGTGTGCACACGCGTCTAAGCACAGCTACTTACTGGACAGGAACTCGAGCAGCGGGACAGCCATGCTGGCCGTGGCTGAGATGTGCGTGAGCTTCACCACCAGCACGGGCAGTGCCTTGATGATGATGTCAGGCATCTCCACGCTGCATATGGCCAGGGCCACCACGCACTGGCTGGCACAGCGGAAGATGAGGCCTTGCTCCAGGCAGTACACCATCTCCCGCTGTGGGCACACAGGAGTCTCAGGCCCTACCCGAGGTGCTACGCAGCGCAGCCAGCACTGGCCCAGGCTGAGAAGTGCTCCAGAGAAGGGCACAGCTAAGGAAGCCTAAGCGTTCTGTCCCTTGTCATCCCACAGAGCTGCAGGCAGTGGACCTTTCCCATGGTGAGTGGGCAGTGGGGCTGTTCTAGTCAGGCTCTTTCTAACTCATCATCACCAGCCAATACTCAACGAGCCCCCAGCTGTCCAGCCCTGGAGCCAAAATGTGCTGAATTCATACCCCCTTGGTTCTGGAACCCTCAGCTGACTGACTCTACCTACACAGCAAGGCTGTCAGGAGCACAGGTACCAGCCTCCAGACAGCAGGCATCTCTAGACCTATACTAGCCTCACCCCTGCAAACACAGCAGCCTCGAGGGCCCTCAGGGAACCCTCAGTGCATAGCCACCTGCTTGAGGCTCAGTCTGAGGAGTGGAATGGAGGGCAGACAGGAAGTGAGCACAGGCTGGGCCCAGGCCCCTCCCCTAATGACTGTGACTTCGAGGAGCTCCCAGGCCTCTCCAGGCCTCTAGTCACCCACGAATAAGGTGGTGCAACAGGAGGGGAGTCAGGAATTTAATGAGACAGCTACCCCTTCACCAGCCCAGACCACAGGCCACGAAGAGCACCTGGACTTTTTCAGTGACAGCCGAACCCCAGGCTCCAGGAGGCTCACAGCCCAGCCCACACACACCTGCCTGGCTTTGTCCAAGTAGTTGTGATAAGAGATCAAGGCCGTCAGCACGGGAACCACAGCCAAGTGCAGGTCTGTTCTGGAGAACCCTTCTGGGGTGCCTCGGAGCCGCTCCAGGGTCTTGGGACCTGAGAGCTAGGGACCACAGTGCAGAACTGAAAACACCCGCTGCTGGAGCAGATGAGGGGGAGTACAGAAGTGGAGTACACGCGACCGTGAAGGACGACACAGCTCGAGGAGGGGAGCCCTTCATGGAGTGCTCAGACCTCCCACCCTGCTGGGAGCTGGGGCTGTGCCTGGGTGCCGACCCATGGCCCTCACTGGACTGCCAGCTCATGGCAGCAGTGAGCTGGTCGGGCCTCAGCTGCCCTCTGCCCAGCCGGCCCAGGAGGGTTACCATGGAGCAGAGCGCTGAGGACAGCTGGTCCACACTGCATGGGGATGTAAATATGAGGACTTTGTAGCGCAGTGACTCGGGCAGCTTGCTAAGGACCAGCTTCAGCACCTTCCAGTCTGTCTCCTGAGGAGAGAGAGGGGGGTCAGGGCCAGCTGGCTGCCAGGGCCAGCACTCTCTGTGGACAGAAAGGGTCCTGTCCTCGTTCCGCCTGGCAGACGCGTGGCGTGGCCTCCCTGTTCCACCCCAGCACAGGTACCAGAGCTGCTATCTCCCTCTCTTGCTTTGTCTCATGTGGAACTTTCATCCTCACACATGATAAGTAAAATGACTTTTCAGAAAAATGTATTAACGAGAAACAGGAGAAAGAACCAAAGCATCTCTCTGGCATGTGACACTGGGGATCAAACATAGGACCTCATGTTTGAGAGTCAAGCATTTTAGCTACCATGCCACCAGCATGGCTACAAGTAAAAACAGTATTAGGCAGCCTGGGTGGAGATGCAGTGGATGAAGTGTCGGACTCGCAAGCAGGAGGGCTCCCGAGTTCAACCCCCAGCACTGCATGCGCCACAGTGACACGCTGGTTCTCTCTCTCCCACTAGTAAATAAAAATGTATTTTAATTTGAAAAATGAGTGCAGGGGCCAGGGGGTGGCACACCTGGTTAAGCACTCACATGACAGTGCACAAGGACCCAGGTTCAAGCCCCTGGTCCCCACCTGCAGGGGGAAAGCTTCATGAGTGGAGAAGCAGGGCTACAGGTGTCTGTCTCCTTCCCTACTTCCCCTCTCAATTTCTGTCTCTATCTAATAAGTAAATAAAATATTTTTAAAATAACGAATGTAGGGTAGTCCGGGAGATGGCGCAGTGGATAAAGCATCGGATTCTCAAGGATGAGGAGGTCCTGAGTTCGGTCCCCAGCAGCACATGTACCAGAGTGATGTCTGGCTCTTTCTCTCTCCTCCTATGTTTCTCATTGATAAATAAATAAAACATTTAAATAAAAAAAAAGAATGTAGGGGCTGGGCATGGTGTGCCGGGTTACGCACACATAGTGTGAAGCACTAGGATCCTAGTTTGAGCCCCAACTACAAGGGGGGGGTCACTTCATAAGTGGTGAATTAGTTCTGTAGGTGTCTATCTTTCTTCTCCTCCTCTCTATCTCTCCAACAACTCTCAATTTCTCAATTTCTGTCCTATCCAATAAAATGGAAAAAATGGCTGCCTGTAGCAGTGATTCCTAGTGATGGCATTGAGCCCCAGCAATAACTTTGGAGACAAAAAAAAAATGCACCTATCCAACAACGACAACAACAATAACTACAACAATAAAAGACAACAAGGGCAACAAAAGGGAATAAATAAAATTTAAAAAAAAGATAATAAAAAATTAAAAAAAAAAATGTATCAAGGGCTGGAAAACAGCACAGTAGTCATGTAAAACACTTAAACCCCAAAGGTCCTAGGTTCAGTTGCCAGCACTACCATGTGCCAGAGTGATCAGTGTTCTGGTATTTCTGTATCTCTCTCAGTAAAATAAATAAATATTTTTAAAATATTGATGAGAAAGATAGGAAAGAACCAGACATCACTCTGGCATATGTGCTGCCGGGGACTGAACTCAGGACCTCATGCTTGAGAGTCCAACACTTTATCCATTGCGCCACCTCCCGGATCACAAATAAACATTTTTTTAATATTTATTTCCTTTTGTTGCCCTTGTTGTTTTATTGTTGTAGTTATTATTGACGTTGTTGTTGTTGGATAGTACAGAGAGAAATGGGGGGGGGAGAAAGACACCTACAGACCTGCTTCTCTGCCTGTGAAGCGACTCCCCTGCAGGTGGGGAGCCAGGGGCTCGAACAAGGATCCTTATGCCAGTCCTTCGCTTTGCGCCACGTGCGCTTAACCTGCTGCGCTACCACCCGACTCCGTTTTTTTAAAAATATTTATTTATTCCCTTTTGTCGTCCTTGTTTTTTTATTGTTGTAGTTATTACTGTTGTTATTGATGTCGTTGTTGTTGGATAGGACAGAGAGAAATGGAGAGAGGAGGGGAAGACAGAGGGGGAGAGAAAGACAGACACCTGCAGACCTGCTTCACAGCTTGTGAAGTGACTCCTCTGCAGGTGGGGAGCCAGAGGCTAGAACCAGGATCCTTACTCCAGTCCTTGCGCTTTGTACCACCTGCGCTTAACCTGCTGTGCTACCGCCCAACTCCTTAAAATGTTTTATTCTAATTTCTTTTTAATCTTTATTTATTTGCTGGATAGAGACACTCAGAAATTGAGAGGGGAGGGGGTGACAGAGAGGGAGAGAGACAGAGAGACACCTGCAGCCCTGCTTCATCACTCGTGAAGCTTTCCCCCTGTAGATGGGGACCGGGAGCTCGAACCTGGGTCCTTGCGTGCTGTAACATGTGCGCTCTATAAGGTGCACCACCACCTGGGCCCCCTAAAATGTTTTTTTAAAGAATGTATTGGGCCAGGGTAGATAGCATAATGCTTATGCAAAGAGACTCTCAAGCCTGAGACTCCAAAGTCCCAAGTTCAATCCCCTGAACCACCATAAACCAGAGTTGAGCAGTGCTCTGGTTTAAAAAAAAAAAAAAAGAAGAAGAAGAATGTATTGATGACAGCCAGAGCACCAGTGCAGTATGTCACACCAAAGAGCCTAGCTCTCCAAAGCATCGTCTCTCAGGTCCTCAATTTACAAGGAAGGGGCCAGGCAGAGGCTCACTCAGCTATATAGTACCTTCATTATGAGGCACAAGGACCCAGTTCAAGCCCCTGGTCCCGGCCTGAAGCAAGGAAGCTTCACAGGTGTTGGAGCAGGATGGCAGATCTCTCTCTCACTCTATCTCTGTGTCTTACTCTATTTAAAAAAAATAAAAGAAAAAAAAGAAAAAGGAAGTCGGGCAATAGCGCAGCAGGTTAAGCGCAGGTGGAGCAAAGCACAAGGGCCGGCATAAGGATCCCGGTTGGAGCCCCTGGCTCCCCACCTGCAGGGGAGTTGCTTCACCCCTGCAGAGGTGAAGCAGGTCTGCAGGTGTCTTTCTCTCCCCCTCTCTGTCTTCCCCTTCTCTCTCCATTTCTCTCTGTCCTATCTAACAATGATGACATCAATAAATACAAAAAAAAAAAAAAAAAAAAAGCAGCAACAACAAGGGCAATAAAAGGGAATAAATAAATAAAATAAATATAAAATTTTTTTTAAAAAGCAACAAAAGGGAAAATAAATAAGAATTTTTTTAAAAAGGTAAAATAATATACCCATATAAACACAGGGTTTCTGGGATGAGTGGAGTCATGCAGGCACCAAAGCCCAGCCATAACCCTAGTGTCAAAATAAAATAAAAAGAAGAAAAGGAACTTTGCCATGTGTGTGGTCCAGGTTTAAGCTTGGCCCCCAACTGCACTAGAGAACACTTTGGTGTTGAATCTCTGGATCTCTTTCACTCACTCACTTTCTGCCTCTCTGTATCTGAAAAAAGAAAAGAATAGAAAGAAAAAAAAAAAGAATAGAAAGAAAGAAAGAAGAACCTGAAATGGAATTGGCGTATGGCACCAAAGTAAAAGACTCTGGGGTGGGGTGGGTGGGTGGGGCGAATACAGGTCCATGAAGGATGACAGAGGACATAGTGGGGGTTGTATTGCTAAATGGGAAACTGGGGAATGTTATGCATGTACAAACTATTGTATTTACTGTTGAATGTAAAATATTAATTCCCCAATAAAGAAATTTTTAAAAAGACATACATATAAAAAAGAAATTTAAAAAAATACATATTAAAAAAAGAAAGAAAGAAAGAAAGAAAGAAGGTGGAGGAGGCGGCAGAGGCAAACTCTCACATTCGCAGGCAGCAAAGGGCAGACAAAGGCAGACCATCTCAGCACAGCCCACGGCCCAGACACCCACCCCACCTGACCCAAGGCCACGGAAGCGAGAACAGGAGGCCTTCTCTGGATGCCTTGCTGGGCGCCCTCTGCCTGCAAGCTACACTGGAGGTGGGCGGTTGGTCCCCAAGCCTTTCCCTGTGACAGATCCCTAGGGCCCTGGGGTCTCCGACACTGTTTATGGTGAAGCCCAGTGTCCCTGCTTCTCCATTAGCTGCGCCCCCAGGTCCTGGGTGCCCATCCAGGCTGCCCTGCACTGCCCTCTTGTGGCTGCATCAGGGAACAGGCACAAGCTCAGTGCTATGGGCCTCACCACCAGACCGCCCCCAGCCCTCCTAACCTTAGGCTTCCTCCTACCCTCTGGCCCTCCCTGCCTTTCAGGACAGACTCTCCTGGCCCCACCCCAAAGCTGTGTGGCCTTCCCATCAGCACCTACAATTCCCGGGGTCTATGCAGCTCAGTCTCCCACCAGAACCTCCCGGGAGCCACTGTACAGCAGACGCCTGAGTGGCCGTCGTGACACTGCTCCTGGCAGCAGTACCTCCTCGGCCTCAGGCGCCGCGGGCCCTCACCTGTTTCAAGCACTGCAGCAGCACGCGGAAGAGCAGGCAGTAGGGCAGAAAGCCCAGCCGCACAGCAGGGCCTGTGGGCACAGGGCCGGGTGGTCCACTGGGGGGTGACAGCGGCCCGCTGGCCTTCTTCTCGGCACCTCGCTCTGGCTCCCTGTTCAATCAAGTGGGCGTCACTGAGGCCCGAGACCCCGTCCATGGGCAGAGGAGACACGGGGTCCCAGTAGCAGAGGACCCCCCACCCAGAACCCAGGGCTAGGCGCAGAGGGCACGCACGTGTGGTCGCAGAGGCAGTAGGGGCTGAACCGCACGGCCCCGTCCTTGTTGGGCAGGCCCAGGCGGTGCAGCGAGTCAGCCCGGAGCAGCAGCAGGAAGTCGAAGGCCTGCAGAGCAGAAGTGGTAGCCCAAGCAGTAGCAGGGCACCCTGCCAACAGCAACCCCCCCGCGCACCCCGCAGACAGGGGCAGTATAGAGGTGGCGGACATCGAGCCTCTTGTGCCAGGGGTGGCACAGCCCAAGTGTAGGGCGCTGAGCGCTGCAGGGGACAGTGTCGTGTCCTTCCACACCAAAGGGGCACGCCACTGGGCTCCCAAGTGACAGAGGGCAGGCATCTGGGGGGGATAAGGCTTCCACTCAGTGAGCAGCATCCAGAGGACACAGTGGGGCCGCTGCTTCTCTGGCCCACCCAGGCCACGGTGGGACGCTGACAGGGCAGAGGCCAGGCCCACAGCCTACCTGCAGCCGGATGCTGCTGGCAATGGGCAGCGTGTAGCCGTGCTTGTAGTGCAGCTGGAGGTGGCCGACCAGCGTCTCATATACCCGCACGGCGTGGCTGGCGGGCAGGGAGTACAGCTTGGTCTGCAGGGACAGCACGCGGTCACTGCCGGGGCAGGCGGCCGGCTGGCTGGGCAGTCACAGGACACCAGGATGGCCGATCCCCAGGGAGGACACACAGACCCTCGGCACCAAGAGCTTCCTGTCTATCTGCCCACATCTGCGGTCGAGGAGCTAGGCTGTCAACGTGACGCTGCCGGTCAGTGCAGACAACCTGCCCGAGGGACTAAGCAGCGTGTAGTGTGACCGATGCTGAGCCCCTGGCACAAAGCACGCCAGGGCAGGATGGGGCCTCCGGGCAAGAGGGCACACCGACCTTCATCCCCCTCCCCCCAAGGAGCCAGAAAGTGACTCTGAATACCACTGGGAGAGAATGGGGAGCCCGGGGGGGGGGGGGGCACAACCAGGCGCAGCTGCATTCTGCGTGATGAGGAGAGTCGCAAAGCCATCTGTGAGCACGGACCGAGCACAGTTTGGCCTCAGGGGCCCTCAAGGATGTGCCTGTGATGACCCGCCCGTGCCCACCTGCAGAATGACCAGCAGCCCCAGCACCGCCGTCTTCACATCCTCCAGGGAGGCCGAGTACGCGGCCACATCGCGCTCCTCCAGCTCGGGGGGTAGACACAGGGGGCGGGCGATCACCTGGAAAGACAGGACAGAATGGAGGCACCTTGCACCACAGGGCCTTCTCCCCGGCTCTCTAAAGGATATGGGGACTCCACACCCAGTGGCTGCCGGGAAGCTGCAAGGCACGTCCAGTAAGACAGGAGAGATGCAGCCAGAGGCCAGTCCAGCTCCCCCACAGCACCTCCCAGGGGCCTCAGGGGCCAGCCCCCACAGGGCCTGCTGGTAGAGGGTGCCAGGCCCACCACGCCCACCTTCTCAATGATATCCAGCAGGCTGTTGAAGTGGTGGGTGTGGCAGCCCTCAGCCAGGTCCACCAGCAGCTGGGTGGCCAGCTTCCGGACCTGGTGGTCTTTGTCCTCAGGAACATGGGACAGCTGCGAGATGACCACTGAGTTGATGAGCTCCTCCTGCGTGTAAGCACAGGGGAATGGGATAGTGGCACTGACTACCCAGGGGAAACAAGAACAAATTCACTCAACTGGGGCCAAGCACAGGGCGTCTGGCTCATGGGGGAAGGAAGCGGTGGCCCCACCTGTTGTCACTCGGTGCCTCAAGAATGACCCTACGTGAGGACTCGGTGTGGGGACACAGTGATGGGGCAGCATGGCAATGCACTCAAAGAGACCAGAGAACAGACCAACCCTGACCAGAGGGACCTGAGAACCCAAAAGGGCCTCCTAGCAAAGGAGACAAGAGGCCCACACTGAAGAAGGATGGGATTACAAGAGACAGAGAAATAGGAGAGAAGGCTGGGGCGGAGGTCCTAGGGACACAGGGCAGTGGTTGCGGTAAAAGGTGTGTGACTGTCAAACCCACAGGGAACGAGCAGAGCGTCCCACCATGGGGTCACGTCAGCAAGTCCAGCCTGGGTCTGGCAGAGGGCACGCCGGAAGAAAGGAAGGGTGGCAGAATGAATCAATGAATGTATCAGTCAAAGACAAAGCCTACCGAGGAACCCAGCAAAGAGGGGCACCTACTGGACCCCGAGACCAGGAAGACCCCTGCACCAGCCGAGCCTGGGCCCCAGCCCCGACAGGACACACCTCGTAGAACTGCCTGTTGATGAGGAGCACGAAAGACAGCACGTCCAGCACCTTGATGCGCACGGCGCTGCGGGACTCGTTCCTGCGGGCAGGGAGGACACACCTGCTGGCCCCAGCCCATCCCGCCCCGGGCCCGGCTCAGCCAGAGGGGGTATCTTTCTAGACGGCTGCTCCCCAGAAAGAAGGCAGAAGCTCAGACTCCGCGCCTCCAGAAACACCCTGTTCCACGGGGCACACAGCACAGGCGCCGGCGGGATGGGTGTGCGGGGACCTCACCTGAAGAACCTCTCCATGAGGGACTGCAGGTTGTGGATCCAGCCATCTTTGGCTGGGTGGATGGACTGGGCTCTGTAGGTGATCAAGTTCAGGAGGGAGGACTCCTGGCAAAGGGAAGACCAGGTTCCGGTGAGCTGTGTGTGTGGCCTTCCGGGAGCCTCCTCATGAGCAAGCTCCAGGCTCCAGCCACAGGCACAAGGGGAAACTCATGCCAAGGCCACAAAAAGGCCCTGCAGGGGCTAGCTGGTGGCACAGCTGGTATACCACACACGTTACCATGCACATGGACCCAGGTTCAAGCCCTGGTCTCTGCCCGCAGAAAGGAAGCTTCACATGTGATGCAGCAGTGCTACAGGTCTATCTTTATCTCTCTCAATTTCTGTTTCTCGCAATAAAATAAAGAGAAGGAAAAAAGGAAAACGTGGCTGCTGGGAATGGGAGATTTACTGTACAGACGTGAAGCCATAGCACTAACCCCTGCAGCAAGAAAAAGAAAGACTTTGTGGTCCAGGAGGTGGCACAGTGGATAAGGCTTTGGACTCTCAAGCATGAGGTCCTGAGTTCAATCCCTGGCAGCACATGTGCCAGAGTGATGTCTGGCTCTTTCTCTCTCTCTCTCTCTGTCTCCCATCATTTCTCACGAGTAAATAAAATCTTCTAGGAAACGAAAAGACCTTGGCACCAAGCCGGGCTTTCCTGACAACAGAGCTGTTTGCTGTCTGCTGCCCAGGGAGCCGATGGGCTGAGCAACAGGCCCCCAGTGGTGAAGCTGGCGCCCCGCCCTCTGCAGCAGTGAGAGGAAATGGGCTGGTGGAGCCCCCAGCAGCTTGCCCTATGCCCAGGAAGCGGGACCCCAGAGCCCAGCACCCAGGCCCCACCCGCAGCTGGGGCAGGCTGCTCACAGGCCTCTGGTCCGCACAGCTCTCCACCAGCTCGAAGTATCTCTCCTGTGAGCCGTGGAACTCGTTCTGGTCGCACAGCTCTTCCACCGTGGTCAGCAGGTCATGCACGATGCTCCTCAGCTCCGGGCTGTCCAGGCTCTGTGACACCGAGGTGCAACTACTGGTGTGACTTCTGTCTCCTCTTCCAGATGGCCCCAAGGCTTCTACTGGCTTGGGGTGACACCACCCAGCCTGCCACTCCCAGATGAGGTGCCACCGGACCCGCCAGCCAGTGACGGCGGCCTGACAGCCCAGTGTCAGTCCTTACTCCCTCTGCTCTGGCCACGACCACCCCCAGCCGTGCCTTGCCTTGTCGACTGTGGGCCTCAGCATCAGCATCCTCCTGCTGGGTCAGCGCCACCCCCAAGGCATGCCAAGAGCCCACTCACACCTCCCACCTGCTCCTGTCTGGGGAGACTGATGGTGCTGTGGGAAGCCAAGCCTGGAGGAGCCCTGCGCGGCCTCACCTGCACCTGCTGGAGCAGGCGCTCAAGGATGTTGAGCAGGATGTCCCACGTCACGGCCTGGAGCTCCCGCCGATACTTCTTGATGAGCCTGGTTATGGAGAGGACGATCTCGTAGGACACCACCTCGTTGGCACAGGTCATGGCCTGGAGAGTGCGCAGGGATGGGGCAGTCAGGCAGAGGGGCCTTCGCACCTCCTCAGCCCCACCTCATGCTTGGAGACCTGTTACCTCATAAAACGAGGGCAGCACAGAAGTCGGGGAGTTCTTGAGGGAATAGAGGCGATGGGCTCCCCAGAGAGCCATGCCCACAAAGAATACTGCTCCTCTCAGCAGTGGGGCATCTTCCCTGTAGGCCCTGAAAGGTTCCCCAGAACGATGGGACTTAAGCTAGGCCCCACAGACAGCCTCAGAGACGGGGGGCTAGGCAGGCATGAACTGCAGAGGCCAACAGCAACACCTTCACTCACTCACTCACTCACTCACTCACTCAGCCATCACTGCTGACAAGGGGCTGGGAAGGCTGATGCCTGAGCAGGAGGTGAGAATGCCCTCGGCCTCGCTGCTCTGGGCTGAAGACTGATGTGGGCCAAAGGGCGTGGAAGGGAGCAGCAGGTCTCTACATCAGTGACCACTGGTGGGGGAGGCCCTGGGAGGTCAGAGGTCAGAGGAAAAGCACAGAGAGGGTGGAAAGGCAGGATGGAGGGGAGGGGAGGGCTGGGGCAGGGCAGGGCTGGCATGCAGCCTGCCGCCTCAGGAGCTCCACTGCTGCCCTGAGAGTTTCTAGTGGGGCAAGGCCATCAGGTCCATGCTAGAGCAGGACCCACAGGGCCTCAGCAGAGGCCCACAGGTGCAGGCCGGGGGCGGGTGCAGCCCCACAGGACAGACCTGCACCTCTACTCTGACAGGCCTGGCTGTGCCAAGGTTGGTGGGGAGAGCCCGCTAGGGGACGTGAGCTCAGGGCTGCAGTGCTGGCCTTGCATTCAGGGAGGGCGGTACACACGCCGTCAGGAGGGAGAGGAGCCCCTGCCTCTGCCCGGCCCCGTGCGTCCTCACCTGTCCTCCATGATGCGGCACATGTTGTAGACGGCGCTATGGCCCAGGTGGGTGCCCAGGAGGTTCCGCATCAGCTGGGAAACAAGGCTGTCAGCTGCGCAGACACCTCTTCCCCCGCCCCCCCCCCCCCCCCCCCGCACACGAGGCAGCAGGGTTTTCCAAATGCCACCAGAACCCTGACCTCAGCTCAACTGCCTGAGAAAATGCCACTGGGTGCCCCTCAACAGACCATTGTCTGGCCACCCTGAGAATCAGACGGCCATTCATGGCAGACAAGTGGCCCTTGTCCCACCCCAGGCCCAGGGGAAGAGCGTTCCAGGGCTCACGCAGACCCCCACCTTCCAGCAGGGCTCACAGAGCTCCTTGACGTTGATGGTGCGGCAGAGGGTGACGATGAACAGAGGGAGGCTCTCGGCCGGTAGGCAGTTGTAACAGACCACGGCGTCCAGCACCTGCAGAGAGACCTGGCAGCAGGAGTGGGCACCTGGGCTCTCCCAGCTCCTCTGCCCAGGGTCCAGCAGCCACCCCCACCCCCAGCCCCACCACTTCCAAGGCAACTTTGCTCAGAACCGAGAGCACGTGGACATCCCAGCCACCCTGAGTCACCCCTCCAGAGCTGTGACCCCACAAGCGGTCACCAGCCAGCCTTCCTCATGGGAGGCCAGGGCCCACACAGCAACCTGTGAGGGGCTGTGTCTTCAACACTATGCCCCCAGGCCCCAGGAGGCAGGCCTCTGCTCACCTCGATGTCCATGGAGGAGACGGTCTGGACGCACAGCAGGCAGATCAAGCTGGGGGTTGGGGGGAGAGTCAGCGGCAGGCGTGGGACCAGGGCCAACCGCTCAGCTTCGGGTGGTCAGCAAGCAGACTGCTTGGTTCCATGGCTTCACTCACCCTGACACATGCAGGCCCCCCAGGTCTCCCCTCTCGGGCTGTCCCCTACTGCTGGGGGCTGCCACGCAGTGTAAGACCAAATCCTGCCTTAGTTTGCCTCAAGGTTCCAAATAAATAAGATCACAAGGAAAAGGCAGACAAAATAGCAGATGAAAAAAAAAAGACAGAGAGGGAGTCAGACGGTAGCGCAGGGGGTTAAGCGCACATGGCGTGACGCGCAAGGACTGGCGTTAAGGATCCTGGTTTGAGCCCCGGCTCCCCACCTGCAGGGGAGTCGCTTCACAGGCAGTGAAGCAGGTCTGCAGGTGTCTGTCTTTCTCTCCCCGTCTCTGTCTTCCCCTCCTCTCTCCATTTCTCTCTATCCTATTCAACAATGATGACATCAATAACGACAACAATAACTACAACAATAAAAAAAAAAAAGGGCAACAAAAGGGAATAAATAAATAAAATAAAAATATTTTTAAAAAAAAGACAGAGAGGCAACCTAGGAGGCCAGGTGATGGCACACCTGGTTGAGCGCACGTTACAATGCACCACAAGGGCCAGAGTTCGAGTCCCCAGTCCCCACCTGCAGGGGGAAAACTTTGCAAGTGGTAAAGCAGTGTTGCAGGTGTCTCTCTGTCTCTGTCTCCTCCCCTCTCAATTTCTGGATGTCTCTTTCCAATAAATAAATAAGTAAATAAGAGGTAACCTAGCAAGTAGGAAGAGATGTTAGCACATCTCACCTCTGACAAGCAGCGGACGTTGAAAACAAAGAAGCCACAGAGCTCAACAACGAGAAAGCAAGCAGCCAAGTAAAGGCTGCTCCAAGTCCCAGCACCGCATGTGCTGGAGTAACACTGCTCTTCTCTCCCTCCTCTCTCTCGTTCATACACCCTCAAAATATATAAGTAAAAAACAAAAACACTTTACGAGCCAACACCACTCCTAGCCTTGTACCCAGAGGATGTGAAAATGCTGCTCTGCATGTTCCTAGGTGCAGTATTTACATCAGCCCAGGTGCTGAAAGCACCGTCAACAGATGACTGGCTACAGAAGTGACGGGAGAGGGCTGGGACAGCACTAGTGGTGACACAACAGACCTGCACACCTGAGGTCCCGGGTTCAATTCCCAGCACCACGGTAGGCCAGATCTGAGCAGTGCTCTGGTCAGATAACTAATCAGACAGGGAAATCAAAACACAAAAAGCCACCACTGCGCAGTCTCCTAAGCACATGCATGAGGCCCCGGGGTCACTTCCCAGCACCACAAGCAAAACCTACAGTGACCTGAGAAGAAAGTTGCCACGGCCACCTCTCCACAAGGTGGCTGGTAGGTCGTGCAGGCACCTTTAATCACCCTGCACCTCTGAGCGGCAGCCCTGAACCGGGGAACTGGCGGAGGATGTCAACAAAGTCTGTCTCTTACTGGACCATAGACGCAATGTACTCATCCAGGTAGCAGCTATTGAATTTGACCAAGTTGACGAGCACCAGCAGGAATTCAGAGGTGAGGCCGACATCCATCCACTGCAGGACAAACTCAGCTGGGGAGAAAGAGCACGATCACCCACTCAGTTCTGCGGGAAATGTCACCCAGGACCAGTGGTGCTGCGACCACAGCCCACAGGGCCTGGCTGGGTACCAACAGGGCCCGCACAGCACTGGCTTGAACTATGTCTCTATATTCCCAGCGGCACTGGCTGAGAGGCATGAGAGCCCTGGCCCCAGACCCAGCACTGGGTATCAAGCGTCACAGAGTCACATGTCTGTCCCCATCTCTCCGCAGCAGCTCAAGCAACACCTGGCTGCTAGCCAAATGCCAACAGAAAACCTAGCCAGAGATGCCCATGAGCTGTCCTAGGGGCACGGAGCCCCACTTCCAGAGCTGGAGTCACTCTGACCTCTTATTCCTGTCTTCCAGCCCCACAGTGACACAGAACGTCAAGACTGGAGAAGCCTCCCACCAACAGGATGGCAGGGAGTGAGGCCAGTGAGGGGGGCCAAGAGTCAGGGCCAGGGCAGAGAGGGCATGGGAAAGACATTCAGGCTGTCCCCCAGCACCCACAGATGCTTGGATCAACAGCACTAGCACCCAAAGACAAAACGCAGGACTCTTCCTCTGCCCAGAGGTACAACAGGCCTCACGCCTCAGAGGTTCTGAGCCTGCAGGCCTGGGGCAAAGTCAAGGAGTCTGCATTTTTAACAAGTCCCCCTAGAGATCGGAGGGCTGATCCAGGTAGTATCCAGGGAGCAGAACGGAGCCAGGCTGGGGAACCACAGTGTGCACTCCGCGCCCAGAGGCCTCCTAACATCCCAATCTGATCATCAAGGCCAGGGAAACCTCACACCCATCATGGCACCCACCCAGCTCTTCTTCCAAGTAGGTGATGTGTCTCCCGTTGTCTGTGAGAGCCTTGAAAACTTCTAGTCTTTCGTGGAGGTCTTCATTGGAGGGATAGTCCTTGATGACCCGGAAGAAGTGGGCCCGGAGAATGCCCAAGCGGTCTCCCTGCAGACAGAACCATGGTCAGCAGTCCTCCCAGGACACCCGGCCACCTGGGCTTACAGCGCCTGCCAGGGAGGCCAGGAAGGACAGGGGGCTTTCAGACTCCTCCCAGACCCTCTCTCGTGCTCTCGGGAGCAGGCTGGAAAGCAGGATCTGGGAGCGTCCGAGGTCTGGGACCAGGGACGACGCTGTTCCTGGCCACACAGCAGGGTTCAGGGCCTGAGCGAGCACACAGGCCCTTCTAAGCAGAGGTGTAAAGCTGTGGCAATGGGCCAAGGGGAGAGGGAGCCTTCTAGAGAGAGCGGGAGGAAGTGGTCTGGATGTGCCACCTGCATGGCGGGCGCAGGATGAGCCCAGGGGCAGAGGCCAGCGAGGGAAGACAGCAGCTCTTTCACGATCTGACCATCCCACATGAACCGCCTCAAGCCACCCACTGATCTTCCCAGAGGGGAGAGAGAGGCAAGACCAAGAGGTGGAAGGTCGGGGCCCCGGTGACCTGCCCAGAGTGGCAGGGACCCCCAGGGCTGAGCCAGATATCCACTCGTACCTGCATACCCTGGCGGCGTGACGCCCCATGGCAGTGCCCACCACACCCCACTTACCTGCCCCTGCACGATGGCCTTCAGCAGTGCCAGCACCGCGTGCCGAGCCTCTGGCGGCCGCTCTGGCTGCAACAGGTCTGCAACGGCCCTCCAGAGTGCTTCTACGGCGTGCTGAGCCAGCAGAGGGGACAGCGGTTAGGGGTACAGGTCTCCGAGTCAGAGTCTGCGCCTCCAAAGCTCACAGCTCTTTCCCTGCCCCTGCCCAAGGTGCCCACCACAAGCCTGACAAAGGGAAGGCTCCAAGCCGCCGGTGTGGGGCTAGGTCCCTTCAGCCCTCCCCAAGACCCAAGCCAAGAGAGATGGCATGCGGGCATGGGAGCGGGGAGGCCCCATTGTATGTGCTTGCTCTGGAGGGGGAGCCAGAGGCTCCATGGCAGCCTCAGACCTGCAGCCCCAAGAAGCCCTGCTCCCGGCCTCGCTCCGTAAGTGCCCCTGCTCCACACCTTTGCCCTGCCGCTCACTGCCAGCCTGACTCTGGCTTCTGGAACGACCCTGAGTCCCAGGGGCTGCAGGAGCTGGGTCCTGCTCCCCACAGCCACCCAGAATCAGAATCAGTCTCCTACCTGTCACCTGCCTTTTCTGAAGGCCACCAACCTGACCCCTTCAATCAGAGCCTTCACCCCCTTTAGGAAGACAACAAAAATGTCATCTGACATCATCTAACTCAGGACACAAGGGGACCTGCGCCACCTTTGTCCCATTCACAATACTCCCAAGACGCAGCCCGACACAGTGCTCTTGTGTGAGGTGGACCACCAGGAACAGTCTCACCCGCTGTGTGGCTGAGGCCCCATATCCTCTGCATCCTACGGGTGGGGCAAGGCCAGAACAGGACACCCCCAGGACAACCTCCCACTCTGCCCACAGGATGGCGGGAGGGCACCTGGAAGCGTCTGATGGAATAAACACACGCTGTGTCGCAGGCTGCTCGGCGCCAAGCGGTAACTCCCAGGGACTCACCGAGCCCCGGGTGCCCTGAGCTGTCCTCTGCGAGCTGCCACAAACCCTCTGGGATCTTCAAAGACGTGGCCACCCCTCTGCCTCCCCACCCTCAAACTGGCCCCACAGGGATGCGCTCAGGACATTCCAGAAGCTGCCCATCAGTTGCAAACCCCACTTCTAAAAAGAGCTGAATCAGGCATCAGCCCAAAAGCCTGCTGGGATGAACCCACCTCTTCAAATTTCTTCGTTTTTGCAACTTCACAGATCTGCCCTATGGCCCGGATGCGAGTGTGGAGGCTGCATTCGACACTCAGCTCCTGGAGAAAGACGGCAGATGAGAGGAGAGTGAGCCACTGGCGCTCGGGGAGGCTCGCCTCACAGGCCCCTAAGACTGCACCCTGCTCCTCACGCCGTCACGCCGGAGACTCAGCAGGCACTCTGAAATCAGGACTCCTCAGGCTCACAACTGCCCTCCAGGAAGTGAGAACAGCTTTTTTCTACCACAGATGCATTGTTTTTCATTTGTTACCAGAGTTATCACTGGGCCCCAGTGACTGCATGACTCCACTGTTCCCAACAGACATTTTACTTTTTTCTCTAATATTTATTTATTAGATAAAGAGAGAGATAGAAAAGGGAGGGGGAGATAATGAGGGAGAGAGACAGAGAGACACGTGCAGCCCTGCTTCACCACTTGTGAAGCTTTCCCCCTGCAGGTGGGGACCAGGGGCTTGAACCTGGGTCCTGGCACACTGTGATGTGTGTGCTTAGCCAGGTGCGCCACCCCCCCCCCCCAATTTTCCTTCTAATAAAGTGAGACAAAGGCAGAGAGAAAAGACGAGACAGCTGGTCTGGGAGGTGGCGCAGTGGATAAAGTACCGGACTCTGCAGCACACGACCCTGAGCCTGCTCCTCACATCAAACGCGCTTTTCTCTCTCGTTAATGTGGAAACAAGTGAAGACACTCACAGCACCGCTTTCCCCCACAGGTGGGAGCATGGCCCCTCGCACAGGAACGTGTGCACCCTACCAGGCGCCCCACCACCTGGGCCGCCTGGCCAGCAGCCCTTCACCAGGGCTTTGCATGTGCGCTGTTCCATCACGCTGCTCCCAGTGCACCCAGGTGGACACCCCTTCGCTGCCAGCCAAGCTCCCCACACGCGGGTGCTCCCACAGGGTGCGGCCCAAATGTGCGCGGCAAAGTCTGCGCTCTAGCAGCGGAGCTGTCTCCCGTCTCCCCGCACTTTTACTTGAGGGAAAACTCACTACCGCTTTAACAGTTTAGACCAGGGGTGGGGAGTGCCTGACCTACGGGCCACATAGGCCCCAAAGTCACTTGGCCTGACCCTGCCAAGACAGCCACAGGCAGCAATCAGACTCAGGAGCAAGGTCCTCCTGCATGGCAACATGAAGCGCTGACTTCTACTTTTTAAAAATTTTGACTGGACACAGAAATTAAAAGGAGAGGGTAGAGAGAGATGGAGACAGAAAGAGATGCCTGCAGGTACTACTTCACTGCTCAGAGAGCTTTCTCCCTGCTGGTGTGGACTGGGAGTCTGAGCCTGGGGCCTTGTGCATGGCAGCATGAGCCGAGCCACCACCCAACCCCCTAAATGCTAATTTTAAAATATTTTTTAACATGTATTTATTCCCTTTTGTTGCCCTTGTTGTTTTACTGTTGTAGTTATTGTTATTGATGTCGCCATTGTTGGGTAGGATAGAGAGAAATGGAGGAGGGGAAGACAGGGGGAAGAGAGAGACACCTGCAGACCTGCTTCACCACCTGTGAAGCGACTCCCCTGCAGGTGGGGAGCCGGGGCTCGAACCTGATCCTTATGCCGGTCCTTGTGCTTCGCATCACATGTGCTTAATCTGCTGCGCTACTGCCTGACTCTTAAAATACTATATATTTTTAAATGTATTCACTTTTTTATTATTTATTTTATTTATTTATTCCCTTTTGTTGCCCTTGTTTTATTATTGTCATCTTTGTTGGATAGGACAGAGAGAAATGGAGAGAGGAGGGGAAGACAGAGAGGGGGAAGAGAAAGACAGACCCCAGCAGACCTGCTTCACCGCTTGTGAAGTGACTCCCCTGCAGGTGGGGAGCCAGGGCTTGAACTGGGATCCTTATGCCGGTCCTTGTGCTTTGTGCCACCTGCGCTTAACCCGCTGCGCTACAGCCCGACTCCCTAAAATACTAATTTTTTAAGCAGACATTTTTGCACATATTTTTATTTATTTATTCTCCCTTTTGTTGCCCTTGTTATTTTATTGTTGTAGTTATTATTATTGTTGTCATTGATGTCGTTTTTGTTGGATAGGACAGAGAGAAACGGAGAGAGGAGGGGAAGACAGAGAGGGAGAGAAAGATAGACCCCAGCAGGCCTGCTTCACCGCCTGTGAAGCGACTCCCCGGCAGGTGGGGAGCCGGGGGCTCGAACAGGGATCCTTACACCCGTCCCTGCGCTTCTTGCCACGTGCGCTTAACCCGCTGCGCTACCGCCCGACTCCCTTAAGCAGACAATTTGCCCTCAAATGGTGCCGTAAATACTCAAATGGGCCTGCACATAAAAACAGGCCTGACTAGTGGTCCGGGAGGTGGCGCAGTGGTAAAGCTTTGGACTCTAAAGCGTGAGGTCCTGAGTTTGATCCCCGGCAGCACATGTGCCAGAGTGATGTCTGGTTCTTTCTCTCTCCTCCTATCTTTCTCATAAATAAATAAAATCTTAAAAAAAAAAAAAAAAAAGCCTGACTTAAACAGCGCAAGACACATATTTTAGTATTTTCACAAGTCTGCAACCACTTCCACTAATTCCAGAATGTTTTCGTGCCCTGAAAAGACAGTATCACTGCCCCCACCCCCACCCCCGAGCAGCGCCAGCGACAATCTGTCTACACACAGTTACGGAGATCTCTGTGGCGGCTTGTCACCCGGTGTGATTTTCAGGGTCGGGCACCGCACACCCATCAGCCATCTGCTCCTTTCTTCTGCTAAATGAAGCTCCGCTGGGAGAACGGGTGGTATGTGATCTCCCGCTCACCAGCTGGGTGGCACTTAGCTTCAGAGGGCAGACGCCGCCCGCTCGTGGGCAGCAGCACAGGGCCAGGCGTGTGGCACAGGCGGCAGGACACACAGAGACAACAAAGCGCCCTCCTCCAGGTCCTAGTTCAAGCCCTGGTGCCAAGCCCCGTCGGGGCAGGCCGGCTTGGCCTTTGCATTTTGATGGCTCCGGGCAATGCGCTCAGGGCCTCCTCCCTCGATCACCAGAGCAAGCGGCTGCCAGGCCCCGCGTTTCTCTTATTTCGAAGGGTTGGGAGAGCGGTCAGAAAGACAGCAGAGTGAAGGGCTCTAGTTTCTGAGCCTCTTGGTTCGAGACCCTGTGCCACATTCCCGGAGGGCTGTGTCCCGGCTTCTCTCTCTTTCAGCCTGAAGTAAAAGTCTTTAAAAATAGAACAGACTGTGTGGTCTGGGAGGTGGCGCTGTGATGAGGCTTTGGACTCTCAAGCGTGAGGTCCCGAGTTCGATCCCCGGCAGCACATGTGCCAGACTGATGTCGGGTTCTTTCTCTCTCCTCCTATCTTTCTCATTAATAAATAAATAAAATCTTCAACAAAAAAAAAAAATAATAATAATAATAAAACTAGAACAGACGTGTGGGCAAGAAAGACAGGAGACGCATGACAGCACAGCCTTTCCACCATGGAGAAAACCTCACCCAGGCCGCAGCGCCGAGTGCCCGTGTCTGCGGTCGGTCGTGTGTGGGGGGGAGTCCCCGGCCCGGGCCGCCCGCAGCCGCACTCACCCTCAGGTTGTCGGCGGTGACGGCGAACTCCGTCTGCCTGCCCTCGGCCGACCTGGGGCTGGGCCGCGACGTCCCCAGGCCCAGCAGGATCTTAAACTTCTCCTTCAGGCCCGAGTCCTTGCTGCTGGGCTTGGCCATGGCGGGCAGGGGCGCAGCGGCGGCTCCTGCACCGGGACGCAGCTGTCAGGCGGGCCGGGCCCGAGGGCGGCCCTGGGTCCGGGTCCGGGTCCGGGTCCGGGTCCGAGCCCGAGCCCGGGGCGGCGCGGGACTCAGCGCGCGGGCTGAGCAGGGAGCCGTGTGGAGAACTGAGGGGACGCGGCGTCCCGAGTGGAGACAGGTGAGCCCCGTCAGGCTGAGGGGGCGCGGCCCGGGCCCCGTGGGATGCCCCGCCGCCTCCCCGCGAGGACAGAGCCACCCGGCAAGACAAGCGGGCGCCCCCGAGCAGGGGCGCCGCCCGGTCGCTCACCCTGCGCCGCGCCCACCGCGCACCGGGCGCTCGGGGCGCGGAGAAGGGCGCACACCCCCCGGCCCAGAGTCGCCGCCGGAAGTGCTCCCCTCACTTCCGACAATGGAAAAACAGCAAGGGCCGCCGCGCGGCTTGCTGGGAGTTGTAGTTCTGAGCCGCTCATTAGCCGCCGCGACGGGCGAGGGTCGGGTCACGTGGTGTGGCCGCGGGGGGCGCCGGGATATGTAGTCCACAGGCGTCAACATGCGCGTGGTGGGCGTGAGGATGTTGACCCGCAGCCGCAGCCGCAGCCGGGGCCCCGGAGACCCCAGAACCCCGCGGGGAGGCGAAGAGGAGGCCGCGCCGCTTCGGACGAGCGAGGCTGCTGCAGGTAGCGCCACGGCCCCGGAGGAGAGGCGGGAAAGAGATCCGTAGGGGTTGGGGCGGGGGGTCCCGGGTCGCCCCCTCCCAGGGCTCCCGCCCTCGCCCTCCACGTTCTGCGGGGCCCGCGAGGCCCCTGTTCGGGGCGCCCAGCCACCCCGCGCTCGGGTTTGAACGCGCTTCCCTGCCGCCTGTCCTTCCTGGAGGTGGGGTCCCCAGTGCCAGGCTCTCTGCGGGCACCAGACTCGTCCTCCAGGCTATTTCCCTGGAGAGGGGCCCCCTGCGAATGCAGGACGGGGCTTGGCCTGGCTTCCGTTCGTCACGTAGCCGTCGCCGAGCTGCCTTGTGCCAAACGCGAGCCTCAGCGGGGAGAGGGGAGAGGCGGGGCCCCGGGGACCTCTGCAGGGTAGGACCCAGGGTCAGGGCAGGCGGAGACGCCCCGCGGGGACCGGAGGCGGCAGGACCTGGGGCTGGAGACAGCAGGGGCCGCTGCTGGCCAGGTAAGCAGGATCTTGGCTGGAGTTCATCGCGAACACAAGGAGGAGCCCACAAGAAGCTTCAGATGGGGGAGGTGACGTGTCTTTGGGTCTCAGAAAATTCGTGTGCAGCGTGGGCTGGGGGCATCAGGGTGCAGGCAGTGGCTGGAGGAAGAATGACCAACCTTGGGGTGGAGGGGGGGATCGTCCTGGGGGCCAGCAAACCCTCAAGTGTGGCACGTGGCGGAGGTTGTTGGCCAAGGGAGGAGTGAGAAAACAGGTGCCCTCCACTGTCCCCCTCACTGAAGAGCGGCATGTTTTGCAGAAGGGAGGAAGAGCCGCTGCCCCGTGAAGGCACAGAGACTGACTGTGGCCTATGAGGAGGACACAGAAGGCGGGACAGGAGAGAGCACCAGGTCCCCTGAGGTGCCAGGCTGGCAACCCCAAGACTGGCAGCAGCAGCTGGCCAACATCCGAACCATGAGGAGCGGGAAGGATGCACCCGTGGATCAGCTGGGGGCTGAGCACTGCTATGACTTGGATGCACCCCCAAAGGTAGGTGGGGGACGCCTCACAGGGGACAGTCTGGCTCTTCCAGGTGGCCCACACCTGCAAGGCACTGCAAGTGCACGCCTGGGGCTAGGATGCTTCCTTTTTTTTTTTCTTTCTCTCTTTTTATTTATTTATTTATTTATTTATTTTGGTGACAGCAGGGGACTCACCCAGTGCCTCATGCATGTTCAGTACCACTGCTGAGTGGCCTCGCCAGTCACGTTTTTCACTTAATATGTTTTTGAATATTTCACCTATTTTTTATTTATTTTGAGTGAAAGAGAAATACAGAGAAACACCTTTGCGTGTCTATATATGTATGTAGAAAGACACATGGTAGTCTGGGAGGTAGCGCAGTGGATGAAGTACTGGATTCTCAAAAGTGAGGTCCTAAGTTCAATCCCTGGCAGCATATGTACCAGAGTGATATCTGGTTCTTTTTTTTTTCTTTCTTTCTTTCTTTCTTTCTTTCTTTTTTTTTTTTTTCCTACCTCCAGGGTAATTGCTGGGGCTTGGTGCCAACACTACAAATCCACCACTCCTGGTGGCCGTTTATTCCTTTTCTTTTAAATTTTATTCAGTAGGACAGAGTGAAATTGAGAGAGGGAAGGGGAGATAGAAAGATAGATACCTGCAAACCTGCTTCACCACTTGTGAAGCGTTCCCCCCTACAGGTGGGGAGCACAGGTCCTTGCACTATGTGTCATTAACTGGATGCACCACTGCCCAGCCCGTCTGCTTCTTTCTCTTCCTATCCTCTTCTTGAATAAATGAATAAAACCTTAAGGAGGGGGGTAGACACACGGTGATGTGCACACCAGAGCCGCTCAGCTCTGGCTTATAGCCATTAATGCTAGCTCCTTAATCCTTCGTTGTATTTTAGTGAAGTAGAGACAGAGAAGGGAAGATAGAGAAAGAAAGAGGGCTGGGAAGACAGCACAATAGTGACGCAAAAGACTCTTATGCCTGCGGCTTCAAGGCCCCAGGTTCGATCTCCAGCACGACCATAAGCCAGAGCTGAGCAGGGCTAATTTAAACTTATGTAAATAAATATTAAAAGAAAGAAAGATCCCTCCTCTCCCAGCATTATTCTACCGTCGTGAAGTTTCCCTGGTGTGGTCACGGTGCTCCCGTGTGGTGTAGGGAACCCAGGTCCTTGCTAGGGGTGAGGTGCGCACTCTCCTGGGCCCTGCCGATGTCATTGACAAAGTGGCACCGCCAGTGCCAGTGGCCACTGGCTGCTGACATTCCAGCAGGTAGCAGGTTCAATTCCAAGCACACTGGCTGAGGCAGGTGACAGCCAGGCCACCTGCAGCAGGTGGGGCCTAGCAGCTGTCTCTGGCAGGTACAGAGGCTCCAGGTGTTGCTGTCGCTGATGCTCTCCAGCCAGACCAAGGACCAGGTGACGGCAGGCGCCATGCAGCGACTACGTGCCCGGGGCCTGACAGTAGACAGCATCTTGCAGACAGATGACCACACACTGGGCACCCTCATCTACCCCGTGGGCTTCTGGAGGGTGAGGCTGTGGTGGTGTGCGGGTGTCTCTGTCTACAGGACCTCTCCAGAGACCATGGGGCCCAGGCACAGAGGCCTCCAGTCAGCGATGCAGCCCCCCCCCCCCCGGCCTCCTTCCTGTATATCCACCCCTTCCTTCCTCCATCTCCCCACCCAGCCACCTAGCCCTTCCCTTCCTCCTCCCAGCTCCCTGGCTCCTTGTGTTGACTCCCAGGCACCCTGACCCACGGTGACCCCCCCCCCAGCACTGCCAGGCACAGCGTGCAGGGTGGCGGGCAGCCCCGGGCGGGTGGAGTTGCTTCCCCTTGGCACTGCGTGGGCTGCACTTATAAGACGGGACTTAAATAGCCCTCTCGGCTCAGGCACAGGATGGGAACCACCCAGCCAGCCCCACGCTGGGACGGGGGGAGCCCCAGCTCCAACCTTCCTTCCTGAAGGCCAGGTGCTGCTGGCCTGGCTCAGCCTCCACCCAGAAGGGATAACAGGCCCCCACGTGGTGGACAGTCAGTGCCTGGGACTCCAGATGGACAAGGGCAGGCGGCTGTGAGCCTGTGGGGTTCTCTGGGCTTCAGCCCACACAGGCCTCACTCACTTCCTGTAGACTAAGGTCAAGTACATCAAGCAGACCTGTGCCATCCTGCAGCAGCGCTACGGCGGGGACATCCCGGGCTCTGTGGCTGAGCTTGTGGCCCTGCCGGGGGTCGGGCCCAAGATGGCACACTTGGCCATGGCATTGGCCTGGGGCACCGTGTCAGGCATCGGTGAGTGACACATCCCATAGAGGGGGGCCAGCTCCAGGCTTGTTGACGACTCTCTGGGCACCTCACAGCCTAGAGACCTACAAACACCCCCCCCAATCCTTCTGGACTCAGGTCAGAGGGGTCCCCAGCACACTGGAGAGACAGGCAGCGGGGCGCAGGCCAGGGCATGTGCAGGGGCCACTGCACCTGGGAGGACTCCTGTCTGATGGGTGGGAGTGGGTGCAGGGCCAGCCTGGCTGAGGAGGAGGAAGGATGTTGCAGGCAGAAGGAACAGGAGCTGCAAAGCCCTTGTGGGGAGAGATGCTGGCAGCTGTACAGCCCATGGGCGGGTGGAGAGGCGGTGATTGAGTGGCCTGGGCCCCTTCCTGGCACAGGGGACTCCGCCGACGTGGAGTTAGGTGAGTAGGGCTGTTCCCCCCACACAGACAAGTCCTTGCTCCTCTACCTGGTGTCCGCAGTGACCTGTGTGTGCCCTCAGCTCCTGGCTTCCCTGGAGCTGTTGCCGAGAGGGCACACTGTGGCAGTACTGCTTGCCCCGTAGGCAGCCGGGAACTGAGGCTCGGGCCCCGGAGTTGGAGTCTGGAGCAGCCCAGAGATGCAGGCAGGCCTCCCCAGGAGCTCTGCAGCTGCCGGCACCTCGGCAGATACTTGAGCTTATCTGGCGCTGTCCTTGGCTGCCCGGAGTGGTCGGCGGGTGTGGGGGGGAAGGGCCTGCCCGTGGACAGGGCGGCAAATACGAGGGAACAGAAGGCAACAGAGAGGAAAGAGGCCCTGGGACCCCAGATGTGAGCCCCATCTGTGTGCTCTACTTCTAACGAAAGGGGAGCAGGAGGAGGTGAGGAGGTGCCAACTCAGTCCCTGGATGCCCAGTAGTACCGTAGAGCCAGCACCCCTGCGGCAGAGCAGCCCTGTGACGCCAGCGTGGTGTGCTGTGGGCCCCAGGGAAGCTGGGGCCAGGAGGGGAAGGAGATCCCAGCGCTGCCCCAGCTGCCTTGTTCACCTGTTCATTTCTGGCAGCGGTGGACACACATGTGCACAGAATCGCCAACCGGCTCAGATGGACCAAGAAGGTCACTAAGTCCCCAGAGGAGACCCGTATTGCCCTGGAAGAGTGGCTGCCCAGGTGCGGGCAGGGCTGCTGGGTGGGGCAGGCGGGTGGCCTTTCTTCTGCCCTCCCACCCCTGATATGCTGCCTCCCCCTCCCCCGCCCCAGGGCCCTGTGGGGTGAGATCAATGGACTGCTGGTGGGCTTTGGTCAGCAGACTTGTCTGCCCGTCCGCCCTCGCTGCCAGGGCTGCCTCAACCGGACCCTGTGCCCGGCTGCAGTGGGACCCTGAGTGCCTGTGCCACTGTCTGGAATGTGCCTTTGTTGGGGGGCTGCAGCCTGTTTGTAATAAAGCTTGGGGGTGTTTGCAGCTGGGCTCTCACCAGCTTCTGCATTAGGGGTGGCTGAGAGGCACGTGTGTGAGCGTGTGTGCGCTCCAGCTAGCATCCAGCCGGGGCTGCCTGGGAGGCCGGGCTGGGACGTGACCATCTGGGCCCAGTAGGGGCCTGCACAGGCACAGAGCCATGGGAGCCAGCTGCAGCCAGCTGCTGGGAATCAACTCTGGAGGCGGATCCTCCTGGCAGCTGGAGGGGACCGGAAACACATGCACATGCACACGACCCTCCTGAACTTTTCCCCGGGAGCCTGGCAAGCCAGGAGACCCCCGCACAGGCAGAGCCGTCAGCCCATGGGGGCACCTCCGGCAGTCCAGGCAGCCTGGCCCCAGTGTACCTGTGGGGTGGCCCACAAGGCTTTCAGGAGAGGTGACCTCTGGAGGCTGGGCCTCACCAGAGGCCACCGCAAAAGCCCGGGGTGGGGTGGGGGGGTGAGAGGGTAGTTCTAGGACACCAGGGTCTCAGTGGGGCAGCAGGAGCAAGGGAGGGCCAGGGGACAGGGTCAATTTCCTGAGCTGAGGCCGGGGACTCACTGGGCTGCCACCTCACTGCCCCAGCCACAGTGCCACCCTCCATGGAGGCTCAGGAAGGACAGAGGTGGCCTTGGGGCTGAGGAAGGCCTGTTTATTTGAGGGCGCACATGCGCTATGGCTTACAGGGCAGACAGCACTGTTGGTCCTGGGTGGAAGGCAGTCATGGGGCCGAGCCCCTAGGGACTCTGTGGGGGCTGGGGGACTTCAGCACACCTCACCCCTTAGCCTGTGGGCTGAGGGACAAGGGGCCTGTCCAGAGGCTGCCCCCCCCCCAGGGGCCAGGGCCTCCATCCTTGGCCTCTCGAACCCCCTACACCCAGGAGGGTAGGAATGGGGTAGTCCCAGCCACATCTGTTCTGTCCCCAACAACCCCCCAAACACAGCCCTCCCCCCCCAAGTCCCTGGGACTCCTGATGGAGAGGCCTGCGGAGGGGGAGGGAACTCTCTGCAAAGGAAGGTCTGTCTTACTGCAATTATTTAGAGCGCTGGTGGGGGGCGGGGGCGGGGGCTCTGGTATTAAGTGGAAACATGTGTGGAGCCAAGCTCTTTTTGGAAAAGAAGCAAAAACACAAAATTCCTTTAAGTCCGCAGGCGGGGCAGAGCCCAAGGCCCTGCCTTCAGGGCGGGTCTCCGTGGCTCTCCCTGGGCAGTCTCTGCTCAGGGGCTCTCCCCCACCCACCCGGCTACCGCACTCCAGCACCCAGAGGTGGGAGCAGGACTGGGGTTCACTGGGGCTCAGGTTGGCTCCTGGGAGGCTTTGGGGCGAGGTTACCCCCCTCCAGTCCACCAAGACTGGGGAGCTCAGGGCTGGGCCAGGGGGGCAAGGCCAAGGTCCGTGCGGGGTGGGGGCCGGCGGGCAGGTTGGGCCAGGGGCTCAGAAGTTGCTGAAGATCTCACGCTTCCGGTTCCAGTCCATCTGCGGGGCCCTCTTGTTCACCCGAGTGGCTCTTGCCTTCTCCTTGGCCTCAGCCGCCGTGGGACTCAAGTGCAGGCCACTCTCCTGAAAGGGGTCCCGCTTCCAGCTCCCACCGTCCTGGGGAGCAAGGTATCAAGAGTGAGCCTGGCCCTAAACCCCCCCACCAGACGGAGCCTTTCCCGGGGAGCCTGAGGTCACATGGTCAGGCAACAGCAGCAACAGGCCCAGGAGGGCTTCCTGGCAGCTGCACTGACATCCACCCCAGGGCATGGCCAGTGGAGGTAGGCGGTACCCGCTACCTCAGCATCCTTGTCTAAGCCAGGCAGGTCACTTCGGGAGGAACACGTCGAGCCACCATTGAGCTGGGAAACCAAGGGCAGGTTTAGGGGCCCTTGCCAGGAGCCACAGGCATCAGGTAGACAAAACCCAGGATTGTACTTGTACTTTTGGACAGTCACACACATCCACCACACCCCACCCGGCCTACACTGCTCACTGGGCACCCAGCTGTGAAAGTGAGGACACCCCAGGCCCCGTGGCTGAGGCAGGAAGGGGGAACGAGGCCAGAGTCCCTGGGACGTCACACCAGACCTGAGAATGACAGACTGGATTGGGGGGGTCTCACACCCACACCTGCTGAAGGACAGATCTCTGGGGGTGCTCGACAATCACGGGGCCCAGCGGAATCCTGTGGTCTCACAGCCAAGCCAGCCCACCTGGCCTCTCACCTGGGCAGGGCTGGTCCCGTTGGTGACCGGCGATGGCAGTGGACCTGTGGGGATAGCGTGTCAGCGACCGGCCCGCCCCATGCTCCCTGTCCCAGCCCCCCGAGGCCCGGCCCACCTTCCACATGCTCCTCAGTGGGGGTGACCTGCAGCCTCTTGAAGCACTCATCCGTCTCGGGGTCCACCACCAGCAGCCGGGCCTCCTCCTCCCTCGCCTTGATCCTGGCCACCACCTCGGCATGGCGCAGCCCCTCCACGTTCTGCCCGTTCACCTGCCACCCACAGCAGGGTCAGCACCACAGGGACACACACACACACACACACACACACACACACACACACACCCCGGCTGGGACCATGGGTGGCATCAAATATTCATCAGTCCTGTCACCAGCTGGAAGCTCGGGTTCCGGTGCCCCAGCCTCCCACAGGCATCCGGAACCAGGGACACATACATGCAGGGGCCCACAGCCCACAGAGCTCCCAGCCTGCACCAGGGCACTACCTCGATGAGTCGGTCCTGGGCGCGGAGGCCTGAGTGGGCTGCAGGCGAGCCAGGGTCCACGGAGCGGATGTACTGACCGGGCCGGGACTTGTCACTGTGCAGGTTGAAGCCATAGCCCTGGGGGCCCTTGCGCAGGTGGCAGAGGCGGGGACGCAGCTCCCTTGGGGACCCATTGGCCTCCTGTGAATGGCGTGGGTCAGGCTCTGGCACAGCTCCCATCTCCACAGCCCCCCTCTGAACCCCATGCTTGGCCTCCCCCCACGTGGCTGCCAAGGTCCCAGGTTAACTGAGTGACCAGAACCATAGGCCGCCAGCGACAGCCTCCATGTGGGGCACTTACACATGGGAGACAAGCCGCTAGAGCTTGCCTGAGACCCCCCAGGTCCCTGGCTCAGCCCCCAGCAGATCATAAGTCAGAACCAAGCAGTGCTCTAGTGTCTGTGTTTCAAACAAATAGCAATAACATATATATATATATATATATATATATATATATATATATATATATATATATATATATATCCTCCAGGGTTATCGCTGGAGCTCAGTGCCTGCGCTACAAATCCACTGCTCCTGTTACTATTTTTTTCATTTTTTGGATAGGACAGAAAGGAGGGAAGACAGGGAGAAAGACTCGCATCACTGCATGTGAAGTGATCCCTCTGCAGGTGGGGAGCCAGGGGCTCCAACCAGTGGGATCTTTGAACGGGTCCTTGTGCTTCGTACTGTGGGAGGTTAACCTGTGCACTATCGCCTGCCCCCCAAAACAAAAAAATTTGTAATCTTTTTTTGGTTGCCACCAGTGTTATGGCCAGGGCTCCGTGCTTGCAGTGAATCTACTGCTCCTGAAAGCTGTTTTCCTTCCTCCCTTCCCCTCCCTTCCCTCCCTTCCCCTTCCTTCCCCTCCCTTCTGATAGGACAGAGAAAAAGGGAAGGGGGAGGTGTCCAGGCGGCTAAGGGCATGTAGCACTGTGTGCTTCCATCCACCTGCAGGGGAGGCGTTACAAGGGGTGAAGCAGGTCTGCAGGTGTTTGTCGTTCTCTCTCCCTCTCTCCCTGTCCTCAGTTTCTCTCTTTCCTACAGAATATAATGAAAAAAGGGAGTCAGGCGGTAGCACAGTGGGTTAAGTGCTGGTGGCGCAAAGCGCAAGGACTGGCCTGACCTAAGGATCCTGGTTCGAGCCCCCAGCTTCCCACCTGCAGGGGAGTCGCTTCACAGGCGGTGAAGCAGGTCTGCAGGTGTCTGTCTTTCTCTCCCCCTTTCTGTCTTCCCCTCCTCTCTCCATTTCTCTCTGTCTTATCTAACAATGATGATGTCAATAACAACAATAATAACTACAACAATAAACAAAACAAGGGCAACAAAAGGGAATAAGTAAATAAATATTAAAGTAATGAATATAGTGAAAGGGGGTCAGGCAGTGGCACAGCGGATTAAGCGCACGTGGCACAAAGCACAAGGGCCGGTTTAAGGATCCCAGTTTGAGCCTCCTGCTCCCCACTTGCAGGGGAGTCGCTTCACAGGCGGTGAAGCAGGTCTGCAGGTGTCTATCTTTCTCTCCCCCTCTCCGTCTTCCCCTCCTCTCTCTGTCCTATCTTAACAACAACAACAGCTATGACAACAATAACAATAAGAACTACAACAAGGGCAACAAAATGGAAAAAAACGGCCTCCAGGAGCAGTGGATTCATAGTGCAGGCACCAAGCCCCAGAGATAACCCTGGAGGCAAAAAATATATCTATACATATAGTGAAGTGAGAAAAAAAAAATCGGGACTGGGCAGTGGCACACGAGGTTAAGGTCACATAGTACAAAACACAAAAATCCACGCAAGGATCCCAGATCGAACCCTGACTCCCCACCTGCACAGAGGGTCACTTCACAAGCAGTGTAGCAGGTCTGCAGGTGTCTCTCTATCTCCCCCTCTCCTCTCAATTTATCTGTCCTATCCAAAAATGAAAAATGTCCACCAGGAGCAATGGATTTGTAGTGTTGGCACCAAGCCCCTGAGTCCCAGTGATAACCCTGGAGATAAAAAAAAAAAGGGGGGGAGGGGGAGATGCAGACAGAGACACCTGAAACACTGCTTCACCACTCATGAAGCTCCTCCGCTAATGCAGGTGGGAGTCAGAGGCTTGAACCTAGGTCCGTGAACATGGTAACATGCACTCTACCAGGTGTGTCACTGCTTGGCCTCTCAAATGTCCCTCATGAATTCAGAACCACTGGGGGAGGGGAGCGAGGGGGAAACTGCAGCTCTAAACCCAAGCCAGGGTCCCAGGAAGAACCAAGCAGAAGAGCTGTCACTAGTCCTGGTTTCCTTCACGGCTGTCCCCAAGGGCCCTGCCTGTCCCCTAATGGCTGTCCCAAGGACCCTGCCTGTCCTCCCCAAGGATTTCCCCAAGGACCCTGTCTGGCTGTCCCCCAAACCCAGCCTGTCCCTGCCGCCTCTACAGCTGTCCCCAAGGGCCCTGCCTGTTGCCCCCACCACCACCAGCATCCCGGGCCTGGCTGGGCAGTCTTCTCCTCCCCAGGCCTCCCAGGCCTGTGTTTGGCTGTGTTTACAGTCACATTCCAGAGCAGGCAGGGGCCGCCCCCACCCACAGGCCCAGGACAGACACAGGCCTCCCAGCCCTCCAGCCTGAGGCTGGACATAGAGGCCTCCCTTACCTCTGGCATACTGTTGTCTGGCCAGGGGCGTGGTGGAGCTGGCTAGGACCCCCACCCAGCGGTGACAAAGCCGGGTGACTGACCGGCAGCACTGGCGCTCAATTAAACATGCAGCAGCCAGATCGGACGGCTCGGGTTTCCAGGGACACTCAGGCCACAGCGCCTGTGCAGGGGGGTGTGTGGGTGGGGTGCTCGTCAGGCCCCCACCCTCTACTCTCTAGGTGGCCAAAGGACCCTGGGTGGAGCTGGGGCAGCCACTGGGACACCAGAGAGGGTCCCCAGACCTCAGATAGCTGTAGCCAGGCAACGCCCCCCAAGTCTCCATGCCCATTGGGACTTCTGGCCTGCTGGTCTAGACCCCCCATACTCCCTACCCTACTGAAAGGGTGGGTGCCTGGCTCCAGTTCCAGCCTTCACAACCACTAAGAATCCTTCTCCTCTTCCTTTCCCTCTTCCTCCTTGGCTTATGATGATGCTGGGGACTGAACCCAGGACCTGGGAGCTCATTATCTTATCTCCCCAGTTCAAGAGTCCCCTGTCTTTATCCAGGCTCAGCCTCCTCTTCCAGACCTTTATCCCTGACCCCAAAAACCTGCCAACACTCTTCCCGCAGCCCAGAACCTGTCCAGGAACCCCAGAGACACAGCCATTGCCCACCAGAACTGGGCCAAGCAAGGACTGGGATGTGATCCCAGGACCATTACACACACTACCCCTGGGCCCGTGCGATAGCCACAGCACAGACCAGTCCTGGAAACCCAACTGTGGAAACACCACCAGACACACGGCCGGTGCAGTCTTTCCCATGCTCTCTCAGGGCCCCCAAACAGGAAGCAGGATTTTGGGGGGGGGCATTCAGGGCCATGAAGAGTCCAGCCTGAGGTCATATCCGGGTCAGGCTGAGGGAACCAGGCCCCCTGCCTCAGCCCTTCTCTGCACCAGCCAAGAGCTCACTCCAAACTCTAGCCAGCCTTGCAGCTGGGGTCCTTGAAGTGGAGGGGGACAGGGAGCCCCAGAGAGGCAGGCAGGGCGTGGAGGCACACGCATAGCATAACTGGCATTCCTGCACCCGCCTGGCTCCCGGCACTTCCTGCAGCCTCCCTCCAGGCCCTCAGGCTCCCATGGCTCAGCCCCCACTCCTGACCCTGCTCCCCGTGGTGACTCTCCAGCCAGGGGGTCTCCTTTGTTGCTCAGGGTACAGCCTGCTTACACAGACTCCTCTCCCTCCCCAGGGGCCGAGAGCTAAGGCAGCTGTTGGAATCCTCACTGCCCCCCAGAAAGCTCCCCCCTTGCCCCAGCACCTAACCTGGAGGAAGACCCGGCACGGGCTCCGCGGAGGGGCTCCAGGGACATGGGCAGGCGGTGTGGCCGTCCCCGCACGGGCCATGGGTGGCACGGTACTAGAGTCCAGCTGGAGTGGCCTGAGCTCTCCTGCCCACCCACACCCGCCGCCACTCCATTTATCTACCTCCCAAGGTGGGCCTGGCTCCCCAGGGACGGGTGGGGACCCAGGACTGAGTCACTTTGGGGTGCGGGGTGGTGGCCAATCCCCCTCCCCTGCTCAGGCTCCAGCAAGGCGCCCCCCACCCGCCAGGTTTCCGTCCCAAGAAAGGAAGGAAGGAAGCTGCTCAGGCCCTGCCCTGCTCCCAGGACCCGGGCTGGGGACATGGAGACGGTGGGGGGGGTGGGCATCCAGAACTGAGGCTGCTGCGGTTGGAGGTGCTTGCCAGGCAGCCCCAGATGCTGACTAGACGGTCACCCCCAAAGGACTTGTGCACCTCACCCCACAGGCCCTGGGGCCTGAGACTGGCAGGGGACAGGGGCACTCCATGGCTGTTCCTGCCCAGGGCCTGGCACAGCTGACTGCACTGTCTGCTGGGGGCCGTCCTCTGTTGTCACCAGGGCCATCACCAGCCCTGCAGCTGCAGCCACCCCAGCCCCAGTGGCTGAGTCACACTGACAGCCCCCAGACAGAGGGGCTCCACCCCCCAGCCCAGCCTGACTGCCCCCCACCCGACACACGCACCTGGCAGAGCATAAGGCACCCCTTTCTTCTGTGGCCCCAGAGCTGCCAGGTCTGCCCCGTCACTCCCCCAGCCCCTGCCCAGGAATCACTGCAACCCCTGACAGCATGGGAATGGGAGCCCTCGTAGGAGCTGAGCTCAGCTCACTGAGCCTGGGCTCTGTGGGAAGGAGGAGACCCTGTCCCCTGGGCTGCCCCAATGCTCCGGGGACAGCCCCAATTTCAAGATCTGTCAGCCAACCCCGTCTTTGTTCCTCCAAATACACACCCAAAGGAAGCTCCCCTCCCAGGCTTCCTGCAGCCCCCGAGCCCAAAATAGTGAGGTGCCTGGAGCCCCACCCTCAGATAAGGCGGGAGCAACGTTTCCACAGGAAGGTTAACTCAGCTCCTGTCTGATCCATGAACAAATGCCGGGGGGTGGGGGGTGGCTCAAGGGGCACGTGGCCTAGGAAGGAGGGAGCCTCCAGACCCACCACTCAGGACCCCGAAATCACAGCTGGGCTCACACAGCTCCCAAGCAGCCTGAGCAAAGCTGGGACTCTGGACCTAGATGTGGCCCCCAGGGCGACACTGAGATGAGAGCTGGTCCAGTGGACTTTGGGGCTGGGCCCTGAGCTCTCTGCCCTGAGACCTGTGTCCTAAACCCTTTGCCCTGAGCCTTGAACCCTGAGCCCTGTGCCCTGAATCTGGAGCCCTAAGCCCTCTGCTCTCAGCCCTGAGCTTTGAGCCCTGAGTCCTCTGCCCTGAGCCCTGTGCCCTCTGCTCTGGTCCCTATGCCCTGAGCTCTCTGTTTTGAGACCTGTGTCCTAAACCCTTTGCCCTGAGCCTTGAACCCTGATCCCTGTGCCCTGAATCTGGATCCCTAAGCCCTCTGCTCTCAGCCCTGTACCCTGAGCCCTATGTCCTGGGCCTTGAACTCTGTATGCCCTGAGCCAAGCCCTCTGCCCTCAGCCCTATGTTCTCTGCATGAGCTTTGAGCCCTGAGTCCTCTGCCCTGAGCCCTGTGCCCTCTGTCTGTACCTTCTGCCCTGTGCCCAGACTGGCTCCCCACCAGGAGGCCCTGAAACCCCAAGATGGGCCCCACATGTGGGGAATCACAGGCAGGACCAGCTCACACCACAGCCTCTGGGACAGGATCACGGCTGATGCCAGGGTCCCTGCACATAAACACACTTTGTATCTCACCCTCCCTTGGGCCCTGGGTTACTGGTTCTCAAACTAGGATCTGGGGAAGCCCTAAGCAAATCCCCCAAAGGCATTTCTTCTTTAAACGAAAAGAGATGTGAGATGGGGGAGGAGGTGCACTGGAGAGCAGAGCAACCTGGGGTGCTTCCTCTTGGCCTGCAGGTGCTGCCCAGGTGGGGTGGCTGGCCTGCCTTCCGGAAGGAGGTGTAACAGGCCCTCCCTTGTTCTTGCTCAGCGCTTCTGGCCCAGGGGCAAAGAGAGTCTGGTGTCCCAATCCCTGAGACACCTCCCCACCTGAGGACCCTCCCAGCCCCCCCACCTCACCTACACCCCAGGAAGCAGTGAATACACACACACCCAGAGTGGGGTTCTCAACCCTGACATGTCCAAGCAGCTGTGCCCACTTGTCTCTGGTGTTCCCCCATGCCAGGTCCAGGGCACCAGCTGTGGGTACAGGCAGCCCAGAGAGTAGTGCCCTTGGAGAAGGGTCCAGGAGGCAGGAGAGCAAGAGACTTTCAGGGTGAGCAAGAGCAGGTGGGCTGAACCCCCTTACCTTCTGGCCAGCCTCGGAGCCCGGGTTGCCAGGCTCCCAGTCGGGCTTGGGCTCCCAGGGGTCATGGACAGGCGGGAGGCCCCTCTGGGCCATCTCCTCAGTGCAGGTCAGCTGACGCCGGCGCAGCTCCTCGTCCGTATCCTTGTCTACCACCAGCAGCCGGGTCTGCCCCTCCACGGCCTTGATCCTCTGTACCACCTGTGGGTGCAGGGCGGTCAGCAGCAAGCAGGCAGCACACGGTAGTGGCGCCACCGGGGCTGCAGGGCGGGTGGGCAGACAACTGGACAGCAGGCCTCGGCTCCACCTCCCACCCCCGGCCGCCACAGCTCCACAGCTCCGTCCCTCCCTCCTTCCCTCCCTTCCTTCCAGCTTCCGCTGGCTCTCTCCTCTGCCTGGGTCTCCAGGAGGGAATAGAAGGGGAGAGGCCATCTCCCCGCAGGTCCCTGCAGGGAGACACAGAGGGATGTGGCTAATGCCACGTGTGTCTCACTTTGTCTCTCTGGCGGGTTGTGGGGACAGGTGTTTCTCAGGGTGCAGTCTGCCCACAAAGTCGGAACCCCTGCCTCTGGCCAGCTGCTCAGCCCCAGACCACCCACAGGATGCAGGCCCAGTAGGTGGGGGACAGCCACCTGTGGTCACCTGTGCATCTATCTGCCTAGGTGCTGGGAAGCATCTCAGCATATGGATGGCTGTGGTTCATACGTGCCACTGGGAGATGGTACCGTGCCCACTGGGCAATGACATCATGCCCACTGGGCAAGGGGTAAGAATGGCGACACCCCCACCTGGGCCTGGGGGAGGGGCTGGGCCCTTGCCAGATGCCCGGCAGATGTCCTAACAAATAGAAACCTGCACCCAGCTGCCTTCACCCATTCCCCCTGCCCCTGCACTATCCCTGACACCTCCTACCATCAGTTTCCTCATCTGTAGAATGGGGACCCTCACTGCCCTGCCTCCCTCCTGGGGGAGCAGGAGAGGCCTGAGCAGCTGTGTGTCATATTCTGAGACCAGCAGCCGCAGTCTCCTGGGGCAAGGCTGGCACTGACAGGCCAGCTGCCAGTCCCTCCTCTGACTGCCAGCCAAGCCCTGACTCCCACCCTCCTTCAGCAAGTAGCTTATGCAGTGTGTGCTGGGGGGGGGGGGGTGGTGGCCACACAGACAGGCCACAGAGGGCAGGTGCAGGGGGACGGGCGGACCCTGAGTACGGAGACTGGAGGGAGGCCGGACCCAGGCAGGTGCACCCAGCCTGGGGGCTGGTACTCAGGGCAGAGAACCTGCCACCCTCCCGCTTCACCTCCAGCAGCCGCAGCAGCTGTCACCACGGGGACCCAACCGCGCCACCCGCACACGGTCCAGAGTGCAGGCACTCAGCTGCGCCCCTCCCCAGACACCTGCGCCCTGCACTCGGCTGCGGGGTGCCCAGGTCCCACGCGCCCCCGGGCAGGGTGCCAAGCGGAGCAGCGCACCGAGGCCGGACCGCACCGACGCGCCGCACTGCGGGCCCCTCCCTGCCCGGACCCCCCCTCGGCGGCGCGGGACCCGGCTTCCTGGGGGGGAGCCGCCTCCGTGGCCACGTCCCCAGCTCCCGGCGGGAGCCCGCGGCGCAGGCGGGGAGGAGCCCAGTGGCCGGGGCGCGGGCCGGGGTGCGGGGTCTCCCACCTCGTGGTGCGTCTCGCTCTCCACGTTGACGCCGTTGACCTCCACCAGGCGGTCCCCGGCGCGCAGCGCGGCCGCCTCTGCGGGGGAGCCGGGCTCCACGCGCCGGATGAACTGGCCGCGGCGGCCCTTCTCGCCGTGCAGGTGGAAGCCGTAGCCCTGCTCGCCGCGCACCAGGCGGCACAGGCGCGGCCGCAGCGGCTCGGGCGCGGCCATGGCGCGGGGCCCCGGGGGCGAGGACCGGGCGTGGGGCGCGGGGCGCGGGGCGCCGGGCGCGGGGCGGCCAGGCGCTGGTGGCGGCGGCTTCGGTGGCTGCCGCTCGGCTCCCGTCGCCTCGGGCTCCGGATCGGCCCCGGATCGGCCCCAGCTCGGCCTGGCTGCGGCACCGCCCCCGCGCCCGCCCCGTCCCCGCCCCCGCCCCATCCCCGCCTTCCCCGCCTGGCCCCTGGACTCCCCGCACTCCAGCCAGCCAGTGGGCGGGCAGGAGGACCCCGGCGGGCTAGGGCCTCCTCTCCCCGGCCCCCCACTCTGGATAGCCAGCCTCTTCGGCTTCCTTCCAGAAACATCAGTGGGGCACCCCCGTGTGCCCCGCGCCGAGGTGCAGAACAGGGTGCAGAAGGTTCTCTGGTGGAGGGACCCCAGTTGGGCAGGGGGAGAGTAGGGCACCCAGGCTGGTCTTCTGCGGGGCCCCTCACACCCTGCCCGCATAGCTCCTGGCACAGCACAGGGTCCCCGAGACCTAGGAGACCTAAGGGTCGTTCAGAAGTGACAAAGTGATCCAGCAGAAAAGCAGTTACAGAAGCCAGACCTTCCACCTTCTGCTCCCCATAAAGAGCTTTGGTCCATACTCCCAAAAGGATAAATAAAGAGTAGGGAAGCTTCCAATGGAGGGAAGGAGATACGAAACTCTGGTGACGAGGATTGTAAGGAATTGTACCCCTCTTGTCCCACAATCTTGTCGATCATTAAACCTCTCTCTCTCTCTCTGTCACACACACACACACACACACACACACACACACACACACACGGCAACAAGGTGGCTGGAGCCAGAGACTGACCCCAGGCCTATCAGCACCCCCTCCCCCACTTCTCCAGCTCACATCCTGATGGTCCAGGGTGAGGTCCTACCCTGGTCTTCTGGTTCAAGGGCTGATTCACCCCTCACCATCTAGGGTAAATGCACTAGGCAGTGATCAGAGCCCCCTCCCTGCCCACCCATGCCTCCCCCTCTCTCCTCCATAATAAAACCCCCAAGGCAGAATCATCCCTGGGTCTGTACTTTGCAGGAACAACCCCAGGTGGCCCTGGCCTGTCCCCATCTGCAGATTGAGGCTGGAACGGGCATGGATCCCTACCAGTTCCTGCCACCCTTGGGCCCATAGCCCGGAGATAGATGCCAAGGGCATACCCCTCGTGTCATCCACTCCCAGATTAGCAGACAGAAGCCAGGGACCCTCCATCAGCCCCTACCTGGTCCCCAGAGGGCAGGCACAGCTGGCAGTTCCCCATGAAGGCAGAGGCCTTGTGGTTCCAAGCTCCCTGCCCCTTCTCCGGCCAGGACCTGCAGCCTGGGCTCCCCAGCCCCCAGCCAAGCACAGGGCCTGCCTCTGGGCAGCCTCCTGGGCCGTGGTCCCCTGGGTGTCCACACCCTGGCCGCTGCCCCTAAAAGCCACTTAGGCCGAGCTGCTGGATTGCTGCCCTGCCCCCATCCTGCATGTCTGCTACTGCAGAGGCTCCTGCCTGGCTGGCTACCTCCGACAGTCTGTCTGCCTGTCTGTCCAGAGGCTGCTCATCCAGCCCGCACTGGCCCCCTCAGAGCCCACCTAGTGCTCCTGCCCAGGAGGCCGAGAGGATGATGTAGGCCGTGCAGACCACCACATGGCTCCCAGGGCTCCTGGCTCCCCTCATGGCAGCCTCGTCCAGTGGAGCTTTGGAGCCTTCCAGAGACAGCTGGCAGCTGGGGTGTTGGACGGGAGAGCCAAGTGGAGCAGGGCAGGTAGGGTCCTTGGGGGCCTTTGCAGGCTCGGCCTTGACTCAGTGCTGGCTGACCTCTCCCACCGATGAGTGCCCCGGGGGGAGCAGACACTGCCAGAGAGGCCAGGCCCGGAACCCTGCATACCAGGAGGCAAAGCTACTGAAGCACCCCCAAACCTGTGGGGATACACCAGAACTCTAGGTGGCTATGTTCAAGGTAGGCACCATCCTGGCTTGGTCAGTGTGGGGGGGGTGTAGGGGGGGTTAGGATGGGAGTACAGAATGCAGTGGGGAGAGGGGTACGCAGCCTGCTAGAAAGAGACCACTTCTGGCAAGCCCCCCCCTATGCTGGACCCCCCAGGAAGCAGAGGGTTTTCCCAGGTGCAGGTGGGCGTTGTGGCTGGAGCCATCCAGGACTGTCCAGGCTGCAGTGGACTCAGCCTTGTGGGCTTAGATTGGAAGCTTCAACCAGGGCCCTTGTCTCTTTTTTATTATGTGTGCTTAACCCGGTGTGCCATCACTTGGCCCCTTCTTTCTTTCTTTCTTTTTCTTTTTTAAAATATTTTATTTATTTATTTAATGGAAAACATAAGAAAGAAAGAACCAGACATCACTCTGGTACATGTGCTGCCAGGGATTGAAGTCAGGATCTCATGACTGAGAGTCCAACGCTTTATCCACTGCGCCACCTCCCAGACCACCACCCCCCCCTTTTTTTTTTTTAACCAGAGCACTGCTCAGCTCTGGCTTATGGTGGTTGCAGAGGACTGAACCTGCGACATTGGAGCCTCAAGCATGAGAATTTCTTTGCATAACCATTATACTATCTACCCCACCCACTTGTTTGTTTGTTTCTTTCTTTCTTTAAAGATTTTATTTATTTATGAATGAGAAACATAGAAGAGAGAAAGAGCCAGACATCATCACTCTGGTACATGTGCTGCCAGGGACTGAACTGAGGGCCTCATGCTTGAGAGTCCGATGCTTTATTCACTGTACCACCTCCCGGGCCACCCTTGTTTCTTTTTTAAGCGTTCATTTACTTATTTATGCCAGAGCATTGTTCCATTGTTGTTCATCTCTGTCTTGTGATGGTGCCTGGGGCTGAGCCTGGGACTTGGGAGCCTCGGGGATGAAAGTTTTGCATAATTAGTATGCTGTCTCCCCAACTACCCCAGTGAAAGTAAAAGGCACTGCCAGAGGCAGCAGGGCCAGTCACCGGGCACAAAGGCAGAAGAGGTGTAGGGACCCCAGGGTTGGGGCCTGGGTCTGGGCAGACAGGTGGCTGCTCACTGGGGGACAATCCGCGGTACACTGGGGGGTGAACCCCAGAGAAAGCAGCGCGCGCGGAGGCGGCGGCACAGAGGTCCCGGGAGGGGACATGGGGGGGGGGTGACCAGCCCTCCAGCCCCGCCCCCGGGAGCGCCCAGCCCGGAGGGGACACTAGGTGAGGGCTGCGGGTCAGGGCGGGAAAGCTGAGGGCGCCCGTAAGGGCCGCTCCCTAATGAGCACTGTGGCCCCGCGGGGATGACCCGGCCGCACTTAGACCTCCTTCTGCTAGTGCGGAGGGGAGCGATGAGACACAGAAGCCAAGAAACGAGCCTGGCAGAGGCGCCCAGCCCAGCCCCGCCCCGCCCACCACCTGAAACCCTGGTCGCGCGGCGCCCCCTACCGCCCACGGGTGGGATTACACCGCCCGGCGCCGGGACCTGCGCTCCTCTGCCACCAACCACCCTGTGACCTGGGGGGTGGGGACGCCCAGGCTGCCCGAGCTGCAGAGGCACAGGGCAGTGGGGATGGTAGGCAGAGCAACCGGACCTCTGCCCAGCCCCTCACGGGCACCGTCTCCTCACGGTGGGTCTGCGACCCCTTCTATAGGTGGGGTACCTCCAGGCCATGTGGGTTTTCTTTTTACTTGGACCAGAGGACCCTGGGCGGTGGGGCAGGGAAGTTTTGCAGAGACCACAGGGGGGAGCCAAGGCTGTGACCAGCCTGGGGCTTGGCTGTCCTCCTGCAGGCTGGCTGGGGAAGGGGACAGAGCAGGCGCCAGAGCAGGGAAGCTCAAGGGACCCTGCACTAGCGCTACTGGGGCCGGGGGTGTAAAAAGCTCTGTGTGGTAACTTCTTTTTTTTTTCCCTCCCCCCCTCCAGGTTTGTTAATGGAATTCAGTGCCTCCTTGACAACTCCACCTCTCACTGGCCTTTTTTTTTTTTTTTTGAGATAAACCTGGAGAAACAGAGAAAAGAGACATTGAGAGATGGAGAGACACCTATAGCACTGCTCCACCGCTGGTGGTCCCCCCTACAGATGGGATGGGCTTGAACCTGGGTCTGTGCACGCCAAACAAGTGTGTTCTACTGGGGGTGCCACCTCGAAAGCCCTGTTTGGTGAGGGCAGAGGCAGGAGCAGCTCAGAGGGGTTCGGCTGACCCTGTGACAGGCTGTGGCCCCAGTGCAGGTCCTGGAGCTTGAGCAGAATCAGGTCTGCACATCCAGGTGTGGAGGGGAAAGAACCCCCATGATGGTCCAGGTGGCCAGGAGAAGGGCACCCCCAGGACAGGCAGGAGAGACTGACAGACGCAGCTCTCCTTTGGGCCTGGCTCGGTGCCCAGCAGAGTGGGCCTGGGGCCTCTCAGTGGCCAGACTGAAGGGTGAGCAGGAGGGCTGAAAGGCAGAGGGGGTGTTACTCCAGAGGGCAGAGCGCCCCATTTAGGGGAGTTGGGGGGCAGGGGTGGGTCAGACTGAGCAGCTCGGCTTCCCTAGGGAAACAGAGTCCTGAAGCCCGGTAGGGTCCCTGAGAGATGGGGTCCCTGGGGGGGTTCCCTCCCTCCCACCCTGCTGAAAGAGTGGGCTGCCTGGCTTTGGGGTCTTGTTCCCTGGGTAGCCAGCTGTCAGGGGGCAGAGAGGGGCTGCTGGTGCGCCCTCGCCTCTGAGCTTGGCCCAGACCCCTCCCCGCCGGGCAAGCAGGGCAGGGCAGGAGGGCAGGAGCAGCCGGCGCAGAGCAGGGGCGCTGACATTTGCCGGGCGTGGGCGCGGCTGTTTGCGCGGCTGGACGCGGAACACACAGTGCGGGGCGAGGCCGAGGTTTTATTGACCGCGGGCGGGAGGCGGGAGCGCCGGAGCGCGGGGCGAGGGCGAGGGTGGTGCGGGGCGAGGGTGCGGGGCGGGGGTCCGCGCTCAGGACCACGGCGGGGCCACGCGGGGACCGACCCAGGCGCTGGACCACGGCAGCTCGGCAGGTCCTCCGAAGGCTCTGGAAGAAGCAGGAACAGGCCGGTGGGGAGGGCCGCGCCGCCCGCTGGCTGCCCGCAGGGGTGGGTGGTGGGCGCAGCCGCCGCCCCGAGCCTCCCCAGCGCGGAACGGACGCGCCCCGGCACCCCGCACCCCCAGCGCCCGCACCTACCTGGCCAGCTCGGCAGAACTGCGCCGCGGCCCGACGGGGCGGCCCAGCCGGGGGTCGCTGCGGAGCGCCCGCCACAGCTCCCGAGCCGCGGGGGTCAACGGGAAGGGGGTCGCCGGGTCCGGGCGGTTCGGGGCGGCGGCGGGTTGCAGCGCGCGGCGCCACACGTAGGGCGAGCGGCGCAGCCCCATGAGCAGCCCGGCCGCGCGGCCCACCGTGTGCAGGCGCGGGCTCGCCACGTGCTTGTACCAGGCGCGCGCGGGCGGGAGCGGGAGCAGCAGCAGCAGCAGCGCCGCCAGCAGCAGGCGGCCTCCGGGGGCTCCCCGCCCCGCGCCCCGCATCTCCGCGTGGACGTGGACGTGGACGGCGGCGGCTCGGCAGCTCGGGCGCGGAGGAGCGGGCGGCAGGCGGCGGGGACGGCCCGGGGTCCCCTATAAGGGCTCGGCGCCCCGCCCCGCTCGCCCCCGCTGGCTCCCGGAGGACCCGGGAGAGGAGAGGAGCGGAGGGCGCCGCGCTGCTCAGCGGGGCCGCCACGTGGGGGAGCGCCCGCCCCAGGGGCCCCCTTGTCCACCGGAATAAAGCTCCCTGGCTACCCACGCTCTGCCCCAGCCCTCCACCCCCAGCCCAGGCTCCGGCTGCCTGAAAGTCTGTTCCTGAAGTCTGCCAGGGGGTAGGCTCACACCTCCAGCCTCTTCTGCCCCCCCTACCCCGCAAAGACACAGTCCCTGGCAGGTCTCCAGGCTGGTGCTTTACTCAACAGCTCCTGTTTCTGCATGCTTCTGGGGCTGGGATGGCTTCCCTTGGTGTATTTTGTGCCTACGTGGTTGGACACAACAGTCCCTTCCCGAGGACAGGCCTTTTCTCTGGGAACAAGACCCTCTCCTCCTCCAACCCCAAACCTCACCCCCTTATTCCTGTCCTGGAATGACTTCCAGATCCCTGATGTTGGGGCTCATGAAATAACCGGATGATTCTCCTCCTGGTTAATGTGGGATATATATATATATATATATATATATATATATATATATATATATATTTCCCCTTTTGTTGTCCTTGTTTTTTTTTTTATTGTTGTTGTAGTTGTTGTTATTGATGTCATCGTTAGATAGGACAGAGAGAAATGGAGAGAGGAGGGGAAGACAGAGAGGAGAGAAGAAAGATAGACACCTGAAGACCTGCTTCACCGCTTGTGAAGTGACTCCCCCTGCAGGTGTGAAGTCGGGGGCTTGAACCAGAATCCTTAAGCTTTGCACTACGTGCGCTTAATCCGCTGCACTACCGCCAGACTCCCAGTTAATGTGCTTTTGTTTATTTTTTTCCTCCAGGGTATCGCTGGGGCTTGGTGCCTGCACTACAAATCCACTGCTCTTGGAGGCCATTTTTTAAATTGGATAGAACAGAGAGAAATTGAGAGAGGAGGAGAAAATAGAAAGGAGAAGAGAAAGGAGCAGGGTTGAGCAGTACCACAGCAGGTTGAGCACACCTGGTGCAGACTGACATAAGGATCCAGGTTCCAGCCCCCGGCTCCCCACCTGCAGGGGTGTCGCTTCACAGGCGGTGAAGCAGGTCTGCAGGTGTCTATCTTTCTCTCCCTCTCTGTCTTCCCTTCCCCTCCTCTTCTGATTTCTCTCTGTCCTATCCAACAACAGCAATGGCAACAATAACAACAATGGTAATAAGATTCGGCATCATCTAAGTTCATTTCCCGCGTCTACGCTCGACCGGACCTGCCAATATACGCGGATATCTTCGCCCACCCTGTCCAACGCTTGACGTCTCGTCACCCAATCTGGTCCCCTACGCCTACACTGAACTTCTCTGTTCCAGACTCTTGGAAACAGAGTTGGCAGTCAGCTGAGGTCAAGAACAAACACCTCATCACAGACCCCTGCGAGCGTCAACCCGGCTTTGACCTAGCACGTTATGACTGGGCCCTCCTCCATCGCTATCGAACAGGCCATGGCTGGTGCGCCGCTATGTTCCATCGCTGGGGAGCCAGAGACGACCCGAACTGCCCCTGTGGCTCCAGACAGACTATGACCCACATAGTCAACGACTGCCACCTCTCCAGATTCAAAGGAGGTCTCGAAACTTGACATCAGGCTCAACCTGACGCTGTTGACTGGCTACAGAAGAAGGGCAAACGCTAGAAGAAGAAGATGGGGGAAATGGCCTCCAGGAGTGGATTCCTAGTGAAGGCACTGAGCCCCAGGGATAACCCTGGAGGCAAAAACAAAAAAAAAGGGGGGGGAGAGAAAGACACTTACAGACCTGCATCACCACTTGTGAGGCAATACCCTCCACAGGTGGGGGGGGGGGGCTTGAACCATGATCTTAGTACAGGTCCTTGGCTTTGTACTATGTGCACTTAATCTGGTGAGCTACTGCCCGCCCACACCCCTCCCCCAGTTAGTGTTTATTAGGAGGCAGAGAAGGACAACCAGAGCTTCTCTCTGGCACTCGTGATGCTGAGGATCAGACTCAGGACCTCATGCTTGAAAATCCAATGATTTATCCACTGTGCCTCTTCCTGGGTCACTGAATTCTTTCTTTTTTTTTTTCTTCCCTTTTTTTTCTTTCTTTTTTTAGAGAATTTTTTAATATTTTATTTTTATTTTATTTTTGAGAGAAATGCAGAGAGAGAGACACCAGAGCACTGCTCCGCTCTGGCTTATGGTGGTGCAAGGGATTGAACCTGGGACTTTGGAGCCTCAGGCATGAGAGCCTCTTTGTATAACCATCATGCTATCTACCCCTGCCCTTTAGAAATATTTTCAGGGAAGTCAGGCGGTAGTGCAGCGGGTTAAGTGCACATGGCACAAAGCACAAGAACCGGCATAAGGATCCCAGTTTGAGCCCCCTGGCTCCCCACCTGCAGGGGAGTCGCTTCACAGGCGGTGAAGCAGGCCTGCAGGTGTCTGTCTTTCTCTCCCCCTCTCTATCTTACCCTTTTCTCTCCATTTTTCTCTGTCCTATACAACAACATCAATAACTACAATAAAAAAAAGAAATATTTTTAGATAGAGTCAGAGTGGCAGAGAGACAAAATGTGGAGATACCACCACCAAAGTTTCCTTCCTTTTTCCTTCCTTTTTTTTTTATTTTCCCTTTTGTTGCCCTTGTTGTTTTTCATTGTTGTTGTTATTGATGTCGTCGTTGTTGGATAGGACAGAGAGAAATGGAGAGAGGAGGGGAGGACAGAGAGGGGGAGAGAAAGACAGACACCTGCAGACCTGCTTCACCACCTGTGAAGCGACTCCCCTGCAGGTGGGGAGCCGGGGGCTCAAACCAGGATCCTTGTGCTTTGTGCCACGTGCGCTTAACCCGCTGCGCTACCGCCCGACTCCCCCTTTCTTTTCATTATCACTGGGGCTTGGTGTTTGCATGACAAATCCACCTCTCCAGGTGGTTTTTTGTTTGTTTGTTTTGATAGAAATTGAGAGGGAGGGGGGAAGAGAGAGAAACCTGCAGCCCTGCCTCACCACTTGTGAAGCCTCCTCCCTGCAGGTGGAGACTGGGGACTTGAACCCTAGTCCTTGTTCACAGCAATGTGTGTGCTCTACTGGTGCACCACACCTGTCCCCTGAGATTTCTTTCAGTGTGGTGGGCATTTGCCTGGAACCCGAGTTACACACAAGGTCAAGCATCACACTATCCAAGTGGATGGCCTGGGGGAAGGTGTCCCGAGGGCTCAGTTTGGGGGCCCAGACAGCCTGGAGCTGTCCTTCCTCCATGACCTGTTGGAGGGGCTCCCTGGGGAGGGCTGTCAAGTGCCTTCCCCTTAAAGGGCGGCGAGGGTTTGCCTCACCTGCCTCAGTTTCCTCCATTCTAACAACCAGCTTAGCAGCTGGCCATGAAGCCTGGCCAGTGGGCACGGCTGCGGGCCCTGGCTCTTACTGTAAAGCAGCCATCCCCCCACCCCCAGCCACCCCACACCCTCCGCAGCTGTCAGAGAAATCATGTGGGTGGTCAGGCCTGCAGCCTGGAGGACCTTAGGGACGGGGGACTGGGACACCGCGCGCACAGCGCCCCCGCTCCGCTCTCTGGGGCTCTCCAACTCGAGAGGACCTGGAGTGCCAGTGGGCGGCGGGCAGCTGCATGACGCGGCCGCTGGGGACCCCCGCGCGCCACCCCCAAGCTGCTAGGGGACGCGGCCCCCGGGCCGGCCATCTGGTGCGCCCTCTGGCGGCCTCCCGGGAGCACGACCACGGGTGGACACCCGCTGCTGCGGAGAAGAGCCGCATCAGGGGCGAGTGGACGGGCCAGCAGGGCTGCTGCCCACTGTGCCCCAGGCAGCAAAGCCGTCGGGGAGCAGCTAAGAGGGTGGCCACGGGACAGGTGGAGCGGGGAGGTTGCGGGACGGGACTAGGGAAACAGGACGCAAATAGGTGGAGAGTGGGGGCTCCAGATTGGGGTGCAGGGGAGGCAGGGCTCTGTGCCCCTGCTGAGGGGGGCAGACAGATAGCTCAGCAGGTGCCAGGAGGTGGCACAGTGGATGAAGCCGGAACTCTCAAACATGAGGTTCCGAGTTCAGTCCCCAGCATCATATGTGAGAGCGATGCTCTGATTCTTTCCCTCTCCTCATCAATAATCTTTTTTTTTTTAAAGATTTTGTTGGGAGTCAGGCGGTAACGTAGGTTTGAGCCCCCAGCTCCCCACCTGCAGGGCAGTCGCTTCACAGGCGGTGAAGCAGGTCTGCAGGTGTCTGCCCTTCTCTCCCCTTCTCTGTCTTCCCCTCCTCTCTCCATTTCTTTCTGTCCTATCCAACAACAATAACAGCAATAATAACTACAACAATAAAACAACAAGGGCAACAAAAGGGAATAAATAAGTATTAAAAATTATTTATTTATTTATTAATGAGAAAGATAGAAGGAAAGAGAGAAAGAACCAGACATCATTCTGGTACATGGCCTGTCCAGGACTGAACTCAGGACCTCATGCTTGAGAGTCCGATGCTTTATCCACAGCGCCACCTCCCGAAGCACATCAATAATCTTAATTTCAAAAATTAAATATAAGTAAGTAGATTCTCAGGGGTCGGGCGGTAGCGCAGCAGGTTAAGCGCACATGGTACAAAGCACAAGGACAGGCCTAAGGATCCCGGTTCGAGCCCCCAGCTCCCCACCTGCAGGGGAGTCACTTCATAGGCAATGAAGCAGGTCTGCAGGTGTCTGTCTTCCTCTCTCCCCTCTCTTGTCTTCCCTTCCTCTCTCCATCTCTCCCTGTCCTATCCAACAACAATGACAGCAATAACAACAATAATAACAACAACGATAAAAAAAACAAGGGCAACAAAAGGAAAAAATAAAAAATAATAAAGTGAGAGTGGAAGAGTCTTGCAGATTTGCAGATGTGGCCAGTAGAGTACACACGTTACCAGGTGCAAGGCACTGGATTTTTTTTTTTTTTTTTTTTACCAGAGCACTGTTCAGCTCTGGTTTATGGTGGTGCAGGGGATTGAACCTCGGACTTTGGCGCCTCAGGCATGAGAGTCTGTTTGCATAACCATTATGCTATCTACCCCTACCCAAGGCCTTGAATTAAAGCTGTCAGGAAGCTTCAAGATAGGGGTGTCTGTCTTTCTCTCCCCCGTCTGTCTTCCCCTCCTCTCTCCACTTCTCTCTGTCCTATCCAACAACGACGACATCAACAATAACAATAATAATAACTACAACAGGGCGGAGGGTAGATAGCGTAATGGTTATGTAAAAAAATAGACTCTCATGCCTCAGGCTTCAGAGTCCCTGGTTCAATCCCCCGCACCACCATAAGCCAGATCTGAACAGTGCTCTGGTTAAAATAGTAATAGTAATAATAATAATAATTACAACAATAAGCAACTAAGGGCAAGAAAAAGGGGAAATAAATTTTTCAAAATTCTTAAAAAACAAAAAAAAACCTTTAGCGTAGATCTGGCTCATAAGTGCTGGGACACACTCACAGCAAAGCCCTGTAGCTCTTCCTATGGGGGAGTCCGATATCTCATGCCAACACCCCCCTCCCCCGGCCCCTGTGTGGGACTCTGGACAGGCTTGGGACACAGCCCGAGCAGTCGGACCTTCAGGCTCCAGCGCCGGATAGAGCGCCCCCTCCGGCGGAGTCGCTCTGGCCGCCGTCTCGCTGATCGGAAGTGGATGACACACTTCCGCCAGGGGGAGCGGTTGCCGGGCGGGGTGTGACGTCACCGGAAGGGGCGGGTCCGCAGGGACCAGCCGCGCCGCGCCGCGCCGGCCGGGAGGGGCCCGGGCCGACCATGGCGGCGGCGGCGGCGGTGACGGTACCGGAGCGGGGCGGCGGCAGCTGCGTGCTGTGCTGCGGCGACCTGGAGGCCACGGCGCTGGGCCGCTGCGACCACCCAGTATGCTACCGCTGCTCCACCAAGATGCGGGTGCTGTGCGAGCAGCGCTACTGCGCCGTGTGCCGCGAGGAGCTGCGCCAGGTGCGCCGGGCCGCGCGGTCGGGGCGGCGGGGACTCTGCCCCCGGGGGCGGCCAGGCGGCGCTCTTCCCGCGCGGGGCCCCGGGGCCGGAGGCAGCGTCCCTGGGGACTCGCGGTCCTAGGAGCTCCTGCCGGGACGCAGCAAGGGGCGCGATCGGAGCGGACCGCCCCGCCTGCCCGACCGCCGAGCCCGTTCCCCGGGCTCCCCTCCCCGGGAGGGGACGGTACCCGCGGCCACTTCCAGGGCTGAGGACAGAGGGCGACAGCGGCGCGTCCCCCTGGATAACTCCAGCCGGCCCACCCCCGACTCAGATCCGCCCGTCCCAGGGGCTTACACTGCCCTGAGGTGCCCCCGCTCCTGGGCAGGGCGCAGTGCCTTGAAGTTTCTCTTCCTCGTCCTCTCTCGTTCCCACTGGGGTCTTAATGCCAGAGGAGGTGGGGAGCACACGCTTCTGACTCTGATTCAGAGTTTGGGACCTGGGGGGGTGTCGGGGGGGACCCGCGGTGCCCTCCTGCCCTCTCTGCACCGCCAGCCGCTAGCTGCCAGCTGGAGTTGGACCTCCCAGGTTTGCTGGGCCTTGGCATCTGTTTGCTTCCAGCGTTGTGAAACGCCTGGGTTTGTTCATGGAAAGCTTGGGCTGCCAACATCTGCCAGGGACTCTGACTTGCCTCTTCCTAGAAGTGGCTTTCAAGTGGCATCGTTGTGGGCTGACTTTCTTTACGTTTCAAAAGTAGACGCCTCTACACCAAGGCACGCTCCCCCAAGCATTCCGCGGGCATGAATCTGCGCCGTCGGAAAAGACACTGAAGCGGCCGTCAGGGTGGACGGAGACAGCTGGGTGCGGGATGCCGGGCCCCTCCCAGCCCCACTGGAGCCTGCCTGGCCGGCTGGCCTTGCACAACATGACATCATCACTCTGCCAGCCAGGTTCCCAGCACACCTGTCACTTCCAGGAAGCAGTTGCTGTGGTCCCACTCAGGAAAGGGGCGGAATGTGCAGCCACTATGGGGGTCCCCTGTCTGCAGGCCCCCGCTGGGCTGTGGCTTGGCCCCAGGTGTCCCTGTCAGAGTTAGGCCTTCAAGGGTGTGTCCTGTGCTGCTGGGCACTAGCAGGGCACGGGGGTGGCTCCTCTGCCCTCTATCCACCCGCCCTACTTCACTCCTGCTGCCCCCCCAACCCTGCTCGCCCAGCCTGTGCCCCTGCGGTAACTCCACAGTGACTCCCAGGCCCCAAGCCTGCCTCAATGCTCTACCCCCCCACCTCTCTCTCTCTCAATCTCTCTCTCTCCACAGCCCTCGGGAATGAACTGAGGCCCTGCACATGGGCAACATCTTTGAGAAGCCTCTCAAGCCATTTTTTGGTTTTGTCTTCTTCAGTCTTTTTATTTTTATTTTTTTTAAAGAATTTATTTACTCATGAGAAAGGAAGGCAGAGAGAGAAAGAACTAGACATCACTCTGGTACATGTGCTGCTGGGGATTGAACTCAGAACCTCATGGTTGAGAGTCCAGTGCTTTATCCACTGCACCACCTCCTGAACCACGTTCTGTCTTTTTTTGTGTGGCATCTGGGACTCATACATGCCTGATTCCAGCATGTTCAAGCCGACTTTTTAATTTTACAGAGAAACAGAGATAGTATAACAGTGCACTATAATCTGGGAGCTTTCCCTGGTGCTACCATGGTACTCCCATGTGGTGCCTGCACTACAATTCCACTGCTCCTGGAGGGTGTTTTTTCCCTTTTGTTGCCCTTGTTATTTATCGTTATTATTAGTTATTGCTGCCATTGTTGGATAGGACAGAGAGAAATGGAGAGAGGAGGGGAAGACAGAGGGAGAAAGAAAGACAGACACCTGCAGACCTGCTTCACCGCCTTTGAAGCGATTCCTTGCAGGTGGGGAGCCAGGGACTCCAGCCAGGATCCTTGTGCTGGTCCTGCGCTTCTTGCCACATGCATTTAACTCGCTGAGCTACCGCCCGGCCCCTGGTACTGGGTCTTTTTTTATTTTTTAATTTTTATTATTATTATTTTAATATTTTATTTATTCCCTTTTGTTGCCCTTGTTGTTTTATTGTTGTAGTTATTATTGTTGTCATTGTTGGATAGGACAGAGAGAAATGGAGAGAGGAGGGGAAGACAGAGAGGAGGAGAGAAAGACAGACACCTGCAGACCTGCTTCACCGCCTGTGAAGCGACGCCCCTGCAGGTGGGGAGCCGGGGTTCGAACCGGGATCTTTATGCTGGTCCTTGTGCTTTGTGCCACCTGCGCTTAACCCGCTGCGCTACAGCCTGACTCCCTTATTATTTTTTTAACCAGAGCACTGTTCAGCTCTGGCTTATGGTGGTACGGGGGTTTGAACCTGGGACTTTGGAGCCTCAGGCATGAAAGTCTCTTTGCATAACCATTATGCTATTTACCCTCTGCCGGATACTGGGTCTTAAACTCTGATTTGGGGTGTGGTGAGGCATGCTGTTTACCCACTGAGCTACCTCCTAACCTAGGGACTCAGTCTTTGTAATAGACTAGGATGCTGCTAGGGGTTGTGTGTTCTTCCTTAGTGTGGGGGTGCTGGGACTGGCCAGTGGTACAGGCAGGTGCTCTAGACTTGGGGAGGGGGCTGTGGTGGTGCCCTGTGTCTAAGCAGGAAGTGGGGGAACAGTGCTTCTCACCTGTGGCTCTGGGTAGGGCAGCCCCAGCTCACCTGTGCTCTTCTGCCCCTGCTGCTCCCCCTTGACACTTCATGAGCCCCATTCCTGCTGAAGGTGGGTGCAGGCCCACCCTGTGTGCGGCTCTGGCCCAGGCCTCTGTCCTCGGACCCTCGACTCCATTCAGGAAGGTGCAGAGTTGGTAGCCAGGCCCAGGGCCACACTGCTGGCTTTCCGGCACCATCTGGCCAGGCCTTGTCTTGACACTCAGCCTTGGCCCATGGGCAGGCAGGGTCGTGTCCAGGAGGGGGTGTTCTTTCTCTGGGACAGAAGTTTCTCCACCAGTTTGTGGCTTTCCCTGCTGACAGCCACTTAGACACAAACCACAAGCTCCCGTGTTCCTCCATCTGTGGTTCCATCCTGCCAGAGAGCCCGAGTGGGCTGAGGACTGGACTGGGGGGCTGCTGGAAGGGCAGGGAGGTTGAGAGCAGGGCAAAGGGAAACTGGCCCTGGGAACGGCTCTCTCCTGAGAAGACGCCAGGTCAGGCCCCGAGCCCTCCCCCAGGTTCAAGGTTTGGGGGTAGGTTGGCCCTTTGGAAATGGGGCCACAACTCTTTTGTCAGAAACACGTCCTGGGGGACCGTAGTGGGTCTTCTGAGACAGCACAGGAGCAGAAAGGGCTGATAGGTCCCCCGTCCCTCCTGCCCATGGTGGGTGTGGCCGGGTTGTGCCACCTCCCCTGGAAGGCTGGCCTGAGTGGGGTGCACACTCCCAGCCTGTGGTCTCCGAGGCCCAGCCCTTCCTGTGCTGCCTGTAAGGAGCATGCTGCTGGAGGCAGTGTTGTCAGATGCCCTCCCAGCCAGAGCCTAAACGGACCTGGTGACCTTGAGTGACCTCTCCCGGGGCGCTAACACCCCCAGGTGTGCTGCTGCGACTAAACCAGGGCCCCTAGCTCCCAGCTAGGGTGGTTCTGACCCGGGAGCGCAGGCCTGGGGTCTGGCAGAGAGCAGGTGCTGGAGGGACTGGCAGTGTTAGGAGCGGAGCCCAGTGGGCAGTACCCTGAGAAATGCCCGGCTGCTAAGGATTCCACTTGTGCCCCTTCAAGTGTCCTGGAAACCTGAGGCAGGCAGGAAGCCATCTGGGGAGCCCTCCTGGGTGTCAGGGTTGGGGACAGCCCAGACCTTCATGAGGGGCCCCTGGTGGCCTTTCAGCACCACCTCTCCCAGGAGAGACATCTGGTGCCAGCACCCACATGACTGGCACTTGGTTGTGGGTGAGCTGGAGCCTTGTTTCACAGCCCCAGGGATGAGAGGGGCTGCCCACTGCGTCACCCTCCCCTCTAGCTCACCAGTCGCCTTCGGCATCCAGGTGGTCTTCGGGAAGAAGCTGCCTGCTTTCGCCACGATCCCCCTCCAGCAGCTGCAGCACGAGAAGAAGTATGATATCTACTTTGCCGATGGCAAGGTGCTCGCCTTGTACAGGTGAGGCGGCCCGGGTGCTGGGCTCTCGGCTGAGGTGGGAATCGGGTTACCGTGGTCGGGGCCCCAACTTTGCAGGTGAGGAGCCAGCCCCCCCCCCCCCCCAGGCTCCGATGAGGCCCCGGGGCCTGGCAGTACTGTGTCCCCCAGCACAGCGGCCTGTCTGGGGTGCCCTCGGCCCAAGGGAGCTGAAAGCCCTGCGTCTCCCCCAGGCAACTGCTGCAGCACGAGTGCCCGCGCTGCCCGGAGCTGCCGCCCTTCGGCCTCTTCGGAGACCTGGAGCAGCACATGCGCAAGCAGCACGAGCTCTTCTGCTGCAAGTTGTGCCTCAAACACCTCAAGGTGCGCCCGGCCTCTGCCCAGAGACCCCGCTCTCCTGCTCCGGGGCCCCTTGCACCCAGCTCCCCATCCCCTTTCCGCAGATCTTCACCTACGAGCGTAAGTGGTACTCGCGCAAGGACCTGGCTCGGCACCGCATGCAGGGGGACCCCGACGACACGTCGCACCGCGGGCACCCGCTCTGCAAGTTCTGCGACGAGCGCTACCTGGACAATGACGAGCTGCTCAAGCACCTGCGCCGAGACCACTACTTCTGCCACTTCTGCGACACCGATGGCGCTCAGGACTACTACAGGTGGGTGCTGGGCAGGACTACTACAGGTGGGCGCTGGGGTGGGTGAGGCAGGACTACTACAGGTGGGCGCTGGGCTGGGGTGGGTGAGGCAGGACTACTACAGGTGGGCGCTGGGGCTAGGGTGGGTGAGGCAGGACTACTGCAGGTGGGCGCTGGGGCTGGGGTGGGTGAGGCAGGACTACTGCAGGTGGGCGCTGGGGCTAGGGTGGGTGAGGCAGGACTACTGCAGGTGGGCGCTGGGGCTGGGGTGGGTGAGGCAGGACTACTGCAGGTGGGCGCTGGGGCTGGGGTGGGTGAGGCAGGACTACTGCAGGTGGGCGCTGGGCAGGACTACTACAGGTGGGTGCTGGGGCTGGGGTGGGTGAGGCAGGACTACTGCAGGTAGGTGCTGGGCAGGACTACTACAGGTGGGCGCTGGGGTGGGTGAGGCAGAACTACTACAGGTGGGCGCTGGGGGTGTTGGGCAGGACTACTGCAGGTGGGCACTGCTGGGGTGTGACCATGATGGTGATGGGGCGGTGGTGGCGGTCCAGGCCGCGGCAGAGGTGCTGACAGCTCCCATCCTGGCAGTGACTACGCATACTTGCGTGAGCACTTCCGGGAGAAGCATTTTCTGTGCGAGGAGGGCCGCTGCAGCACTGAGCAGTTCACCCATGCCTTCCGCACCGAGATCGACCTCAAGGCCCACCGCATGGCCTGCCACAGCCGGAGCCGCGCCGAGGCCCGCCAGAACCGCCAGATCGACCTGCAGTTCAGCTACACACCACGCCACTCACGCCGTGGTGATGGTGAGAGGCCCCACCCTAGACCGAGGCCTGGCTGAGGGGCACACCTGCCGTGCCCATCCTTACCCCTGGACAAGCACCCACCTTGAACCTTGGGGAGCCTTTCAGAGCCACTCATCTGAGGTGCTCGAGTCGGGGCTACTGAGTGCTGGGCTCTGGGCACGCCATGTGTCGAGCCTGGCTTGTGTGCTGCCGGGGGTGGAAAGCCCTGTGGCCCGAGCCCTGACAGGCTGTGTGCTGGTGACAGGGGTGATCGGAGGCGAGGACTACGAGGAGGTGGACAGGTACAACCGCCAAGGCCGTGCAGGTCGGGCCGGCGGGCGCGGAGCCCAGCAGAGCCGCCGTGGAAGCTGGAGGTACAAGAGGTGGGAGGCTTTGCTTGCTGCTGATACTCTGGCACCTGGCCGAGGTGGTGGGTTGGGCTCAGCTGGGCCTCCTGGGACTCTGAGCACAGAGCCTCTGCTGACAGTCCCTGCTCCTTCTGTTTGAGCGAACTCCGGACCCTGGGGTTTGGCTGGGGTTTCTTGTGTAACAAGCACAAACTCATGCCAGGCACTACCTGCCTGCCAAGGTCAGGGCCCAGATGCTGCCAGGTGTGGTGTCCAGGCTTCCCAGGGCACTGCCAGGCCCTGCCCAGCCTGACCTGAAGGCCTCCCATGCAGGGAAGAAGAGGACCGAGAAGTGGCAGCTGCCATCCGGGCCTCGGTGGCTGCACTGCAGCAGCCAGAGCTGCGCCGGGGAGAAGATGGTGAGGAGGGCGGCCGGCCCAAGAAGGAGGAGGCGGGGCAGCGTAGGCCTGAAGAACCCCGAGGCTCCCGGCGTGTGCCCCGGACTCAGGGTGAAGGCCCAGGTGAGGCAGCCCTGCCAGCACGGCAGGACAGCCTCAGTGCCTGGCACTGGAAACCCATAGCCTCCCCCTGGACGTGCCGGCCCAACCTAGGGTGCCTTCACGTTTTCTAGGTCCCAAGGACACTTCGACTAACGGTCCCATCAGCCTGGAGGCCCTCCCAGTGACCGGCCTGGCTGGGGTGGCCCCACTTCCCAGGTGTGTGTGCGTGGGGCAGGGGGGAGGCGGCGGGTGGCTCCTTCTGGAGCAGAGGACACTGACCGGGTCTCTCTTGCTCTCAGCACCCACCTGCCACCCCCTGTGAAGCTTAAGGATGAAGACTTTCCCAGCCTCTGCGCCTCCAGCTCCTCGGCAGCACCTGCCCCCGGGCCTGTGGGCTTGTCACTGGCCTACCCAGTGCCCGCCCGGGGCAAGACAGCTTTCCAAGAGGACGATTTCCCTGCCCTGGTGTCCTCAGCCTCCAAGCCCAGCCTTGCCCCCACCAGCCTCCTCTCTGCCTGGAACAGCGGTGCTGGCAAGAAGGTGGCACAGCCCAGCCCGGGTCCCCCTACAGCCATGGGGGGCAGCCAGGCTGCCAGGAAGGCGGGGAGAGGGGGGAAGGGGGCCCGAAAGGGGGGCCCAGCCCCTGTAGAGGAGGAGGAGTCCCGGGGTGCGCCCACCTCAGGCTCCAGCTCCGGCTCCCTGCTGCCACTGGCCTCCCAGCCCTTCACTAAAGTCGGCAAGAAGAAGAAGAGTTCTGAGAAGCCGGGGGCCACGGCCCCCCCCACCCCCCCTGACAAGGATGAGGAGGCCCCTCCAGCCCCCAACAGCCAAGCTGAAAGTTCAGCCACTGTTATTGTCAACGGACACACAGAGGGTCCGGTTCTGGCCCGGACCACCCCCAAAGAGCCCCCCGGGCTCCCCCGCCCCCTGGGGCCCCCTCCGTGCCCCCCGCCTCAAGAGGACTTCCCAGCGCTCGGCAGCCCCTGCCCACCCAGGATGCCTCCCCCTCCAGGTACAGCCACCAGCTCCAGCTCTGCTTGTTGTCCAGGTTTGGGCCAGCCACTGTCCTGGGCGTGTGTCCCAGCGACCTTCCTCCCCCACGTGTCTGGCTGTGGCCACCCAGTGAGGGTCACCGGGGTTTGACTCTTGCTCTGCGCAGGCTTCAACACCGTGGTGCTCCTAAGGGGTGCGCCGCCACCCCCACCCCCACCCCCACCGGGGCTGGTGCCCCCCGTCAGCAAGCCACCCCCCGGTTTCTCCAGCCTCGTGCCCAGTGCCCACCCAGTCTGCGTCCCCAGCACGATCGGCACCACCCCCACGAGCACGAAAGCGTAAGTGTGGGTGGGCTGTCTGACCCCACCCTGAGCCTTCGAGCCCCCCAGAAGTGACAGCCCCACTTCCCCGGCTGCTCCCCCCAGGCCCCGGCCTACGCCCGAGCTGCAGGCCTACCTGGTGCCTGAGAACTTCCGGGAGAGAAACCTGCAGCTCACCCAGTCCATCAGGGACTTCGTGGAGAGTGACGAGGTGCGCTTCAGCGAGTTCAAGAGCCGCTCGGGAGAGTTCAGACAGGTCAGGCTGGGGGCCTGGGGTGGCTGGGTAAGGTGGCAGGGCGTGGGCGGTGAGCGAGGGGCCAGGTGGGCCTGATGGCTCTGGCCATCTGCAGGGCGTCATCTCTGCAGCCCAGTATTACCAGAGCTGCCGGGACCTCCTGGGGGACAACTTCCAGAAGATCTTCAGCGAGCTGCTGGCGCTCCTGCCCGACACGGCCAAACAGCAGGAGCTGCTGACGGCACACACGGACTTCCGCATCCGAGAGCAGCCGCCCAGTACCAAGGCCAAGAGGAGCAAGAAGAACGTGTGGCAGGCCGGGCCCCAGCAGGCCGCTGGCCTGGACTGCCGCGTGTGTGCCACCTGCCAGCAGGTGCTGGCTCGTGGGGATGTCAGCAGCCACCAGGCCCTGCACGCCGCCCGGGACGACGACTTCCCCTCACTGCAGGCCATCGCCAGGGTCATCACGTAGCTCCTCGTGAGCCCCTGCCTTCCTCCTCCTCCCGGGCTGCCGGGCAGCCCGGTGGGGCCGGCCATGCCAGCCCCTCAGTGGCTTTCCTGCCAGGAGTCACTAGGAAGTCACACAGGAGCCCGTCGGTTTCCTCCTGGGGCCGGCAGAGACCCTGCCTCGGCGGCAGGCCGGCCTTGCTTTGTGTCCTCGTGCTTTTGGAAGGGGCGGGAGGAGGGCTGGGGTGCCGGGCACTGGCCCTGCTGTCCCAACCGGCGACCACCCTGGCCCGAGGCCTGAGCCCTGGCAGTTGTAGGTCCGCTGGTGCTGGAAGGAGATGCCGTGTGTGTTGTGCAAAAACAGTTAGCTGTTTTGTGATTCAAGAATGTTCAGGATTAAAAACAGACACGAAATTGTGCTGCTTGAAGTTGAATCTTTTTAAGAGACAAGTTGAGTCTGGGATCTCAAATTGCCTCTGACCTTTTATAAGACAGTTTATCTTCAAATAAATTTATTTTGCAATAATGCACACAGCTGGTGTTCTGAGCTTCTCTGCCTCCCAAAGTCACCGAAGCTAGGGGAACCCAGAGCCATCAGAAGCTCCGGCTGGGGCAGCAGCCAGCATGTGGGAAGTCCCCAGCCAGCCATGCAGGCCTGACACCGGCATCCTCCCAGAAGGTGGCTGGCCTGGCATTTGGGGTTCACACCTGGAGGCAGGAAAGAGCCTCTGGCGAGAACAGCTTAGAAACAGCATGTCTGACATACCTGAGCTTCATCGTGTGGCTCTAGTCTTCTGGAAGGCTGAAAGCCACAGACCTTGCCAGGGGCACCCAGGTGACTCACAGGGCAGAGCACACGCGTCACATCCCACCACGTGGGAGCACTTCCTGGGGGAAATCCCACAAGTGGTGGAGGAAGTGGTGCTATAGTGTGTTTCTTCAGTCTCCATCTCCTACCCTTTTTTTTTTTTAAGTTTTATTTATTCCCTTTTGTTGCCCTTGTTTTTTATTGTTGTTATTGATGTCCTTGTTGGATAGGACAGAGAGAAATGGAGAGGAATGGAGAGAGGAGGGGAAGACAGAGAGGGGAAAGAAAGACACCTGCAGACCTGCTTTACCGCTTGTGAAGCGACTCCCCTGAAAGTGGGGATCCGGGGGCTCGAACCAGGATCCTTACGCCGACCCTTGCGCTTTGCGCCACGTGCGCTTAACCTGCTGCGCTACTGCTAGAGTCCCTCTGTCTCCTACCCTTTATAAGGTTTTTTTTTTTTTTTAATATTTATTTCCTTTTTGTTGCCCTTGTTGTTTTTATTGTTGTTCATGTCATTGTTGGATGAGAAATGGAGAGAGGAGGGGAGGACAGAGAGGGGGAGAGAAAGATAGACACCTGCAGACCTGCCTCACCACCTGTGAAGCGACTCCCCTGCAGGTGGAGAGCCGGGGGTTCGAACCGGGATCCTTACGCCGGCCCTTGCGCTTCACACCACATGCGCTTAACCCGCTGCGCTGCCGCCCGACTCCCCATCAATAAAGAAAAGAGAAAATGGGTCAGGCAGTGGCGCAGCGGGTTAAGCGCCTGTGGCTCAAAGTGCAGGGACCGGAGTAAGGGTCCTGGTTCCCAAGCCCCCGGTTCCCCACCCACAGGGGAGTTGCTTTATGAGCGGTAAGCAGGTTTGCGGGTGTCTTATCTTTCTCTCTTCCTCTCTGTCTCCCCCTCCTCTCTCCATTTCTCTGTCATATCCAACAACGACATCAATAATAATAACCACAACAACGATAAAACAAGAGCAACAAAAGGGAAAAAAATAGCCTCTAGGAGCAATGGATTTGTGGTGCAGGCACTGAGCCCCAGCAGTAACCCTGGAGGCAAAAAAAAAAAGTTATGGGGCATATACTCAATGGAGTACTACTCTGCAATTAAAATATATATATATATATATATATATATATATATATATATGGGGGTCGGGCGGTAGTGCAGTGGGTTAAGCAAAGCACAAGGACCAGCGCGAGGATCCTGGTTTGAGCCCCAGCTCCCCACCTGCAGGGGAGTCGCTTCACAGGCAGTGAAGCAGGTCTGCAGGTGTCTATCTTTCTCTCCCCCTCTCTGTCTTCCCCTCCTCTCTCCATTTCTCTCTGTCCTATCAAACAAGGAACGACATCAACAACAATAATAACCATAAGGGCAACAAAGGGGGGGGATGGCCTCCAGGAGCAGTGGATTCATGGTGCAGGCACTGAGCCCCAGCAATAACTCTGGAGGCAAATATATATATCATACTTTTAAAATGTTAAACTGTCAGGCTTTTTTTTAAAAAATCTTTATTTATTGGATAGAGAGCCAGAAATAGGGCTGGGGAGATAGGGAGAGAGAAAGATACACCTGCACCACTGCTTCACCACTCACAAAGCTTCCCCTTGCAGGTAGGTTGGGGGGGGTGTTTGAACCTGAGTCCTTGCACATGGTAAGATATGCACTGGGCAGGGATAGCATAATGGTTATGCAAACAGACTCTCATGCCTGAGGCTCCAAAGTCCCAAATTCAATCCCCCGGACCACCATAAGCCAGAGCTGAGCAGCGCTCTGATAAACAATACAAAATTAAAATAATTATTAATTAAAAAGAGAAAACATGCGTTCCACCATCTGCCCATCAGGCTTTCTAATATGCATGTAGATGTGTGTATCTACATATATAAGCATACACGTGTGATATGATGACATTGGGAAGGGGGAAAGGCAAGGGAGACCAAACTCCTCCAGGTATCTATCTGGGGTTGGTGAGGGAGGTGAGGAATTCAGCTGAGCGTCCATTAGCTAGGAGATGCCACTGTTACTCTCTGCTTAAGCAGCAAGCATTGGGCAATGAACTCAGGACTCACATGTGACACTGCTGAGCAGCCTCCCTGGTCATTTCCTGTTCTTTATTTAATTCTTGGAAGAAAAAAAAAAGGAGAAGAGAGAGGCAGGCAGAGAGTGGAGAGACAGGATAGCACTGTTCTATCATCCATGGTGCTGTGGCAGGCCCATGTGGTGCCAGATGTGTTCAAACCCAGAACCTCAAGCATGGTTAGGCATGTGCTCTAGCAGGCGAACTATCTTCCAGCCCCAAGAGTCTGCTTAAAGGGGACCCCCTGGCTGGAAAATAGCGCGACTATATAAAGGGTGGAAAGCTGCCTTCCCCAGCATCTCAGCCCACTTGAGCCACCTAGCTCCAACCCTCCCAGATTCCATTCCCTGGGGTGCCAGTCCCCACAGTCCCCACCTCTGGCTCCAAGAGGGGAGGGCCAGAAGCACTCCCAGTGCAGTGGGGCCACAGCAAGCTCATGTACTGTCTTTATTGTCAACACATCGCAGCTGGAACCTGGGACACTAGAGAATCCACAACCACGGATGAGTGCTCTTTTCCAGAGGGGGGGGGGCATATATACAAAAGTCGTAAACATATTCACTTAAATACCCACACAGAACGGATGGATCTAGTCTACAAGGTAGAAGTGCCACTCGGCGGCAGCTCCAGAGGGAGGCTTCTGTGCCGATGACATGTGGCAGCTGCACCTGGTACCGGGGGGGGGGGGGCGGGGGGGGACGGGAAGAGCCAGCTTCAGGCAAAGCAGCAGCAGTCGGCTATTCAGAGGGACTCTGATCTGGGCTGGGTCTTAAAATGAGGTGCAGGCAGGGCGGTGGGGCTGGTTCCGGAAGCTACAGGGAGGGGTCTGTGGGGAATGGCCATCCCCGGGGGGGGGGCTCTCTCTCACTGAGGGGTTGGTTTTGTTAGGCACCAAGGGGTCCTATGATACCCTTGCCCATGGCCATGTTGTACCTTCCTGGTGAGATCTGTCCACTTCCCAGTGGGGGACTGGGCAGGGCAGGCAGCTACTGGATGGGGGCCACAGACAGAGGGGGTCTGCTGTGGAGACTTGAGCATGACCACAGCATCGAGAGGGCCAGGCTACTCAAGTGAGCCTGAAGGAGGAGGGGCAGTGGGCTCTGAATAGAGCCCCTGCTGACAGTATGAACCACCACAATGGGAGCAAGGACAGTCACTAGCCACGGGGACACAGGACAGGGAACAAGCTCCCTGGTCATGGGTGAGGGCAGAGCTGTCCAGCTGGGTCCTTGACCCAAGTGGGCAGGTGAGCCAGCCTGACTGCTCCTCGAGGGGAATGGCCCCTGCCCACACTAGTCCTCTAGGGCCTCAACACCAGTCAAAGATGCGCTGCCCCCTTCTCAGGACCCCAGGCCAGGGACCAGGGGAGACAACTGGGGGGACACCACAGGCTCCCTGGGGTCTACCCCCTCTTGGCCCCAGACAACCCACCGTGGCCACCTGCTCTGTCCCTCGGTCAGGAGGATCCGAGAGAGGTCCCAGGAGCCTCTGGGGCCTGCGATGGTGGGGCCAGCCTTTGAGCCCTGGTTCAGGCCTGCTGGTTACTAGTAGGCAGGAACCTGGTACCCTTTGGGGCTGGTGTCCAGGGTCTCGGTGAAGGGTGGGCTCTGATAGGTCTCGGTGCCTTCCACGCCGCTGCCCACTGGATAGCCAGGGTAGTCCTGGCCAGCTCCTGCGCCCAGCTGTTCGGTGGCAAAGAGCGACATGTCGGTGCCCAGGCGGAACCGCTGCAGTGCCTTCACGGTGAGCGCCACCTGGGGAAGCGCAGTGTCAGGAGGCCGCCCTGGAACCGGCCTCAGACTGCCCCGCCCGCTGGCCGCACTCACCCAGCTGACGATGGAGAAGAAGCTGAAGGCGATGGCGGCGCGCGCTGCGTCCCCCGCCTGCACCGTGCCCGGTCCGGGCGCCGTGCGCTGCCACTGGTTGGTGAGGAAGCAAAAGCCCACGAACCAGAGGAACGACCAGAGCCCTGTACGCGCGATGGGTCAGGATGCAGGTGCGACCACTCAATGGCCACACCTGTCAGTCCCTGTCCCGCCCACTGTGGCTGCCCAAGGTCCCGCCCCACATGGAACCCCGCCCCCAGGAGCCCAGTGGCTGCCCGAGGCTCCGACTCATATGGAACTCCGCCCCCAGGATCCTAGTGGTTGCCCGAGGCTCCGCCCCACATGAAACCCCGCCTCCAAGAGCCCAGTGGCCGCCCCCAGGCTCCGCCCACAGCAGCTGCCCGAGGCTCCGACTCATATGGAACTCCGCCCCCAGGAGCCTAGTGGTTGCCCGAAGCTCCGCCCACATGGAGCCCCGCCCCCAGTGGCTGCCCTGGGCTTTGCCCGCCTGGAGCCCGGAGGCTGCCCCAGGCCCCTCCCTACTCCGCCCACCTGAGAAGCCCAGGTCCAGCAGCACCGCCCGCCGGCGGTCGCGGACGCTGCTGATCTGCTGGAAGCGCAGGTCCAGCATCAGGAAGGCGGCGCAGGCTAGGAAGGCGCCCAGGCCGAGCGCCACGCCGAAGCGGCAGGCGCCCGCGTTCCCATTGAAGATGCAGCGCAGCTCCGGGCCGCTGTCAGCATTCACGTAGCCCTCGTTGACTATGGGCCCAAAGACAGCGATGGAGAACACCTGTGGGTGGGAATGGGGTACGCGCTCAGATCCTCCTGCCCGGTCCAGGGACTGGTCGCTCGTGCTGCCTGACCTGTCCCCGCAGCACCAGACCCATGCCGGGATGGGGGTCTTGGGAGCCTGCTTTCCCGCCCGTTCACATATACAGTAACAATGGACGTGTTTAGTGAGCATCTACTAGGTCCTGGCCCGCTGCTTAAAGCTATCATTGTACAGGTGTTGACTCCTAGAAGCCTCCCCTCAAGTCACCAGGGCACCACTACCCTTTCTCCCCATTAGAGGGGAGAGATGGGCCCCTGCAAGCGAAGTGACTGGTTCTCCGTGCCCAGAGTGAGAGTTGGAGCCTTGATCAGTATGTTATTATTAGATATTTTCGGCTTGAGAGCATTGGGTGGAGGTGAGCAATGGGGGCAGCTGCACCGGGCCCTCAGTCTGCCCTTGGCTTCTGGGAGCTGCCAAGTAAGAGTAACTGGCACGGCCCATGGGCTGCCATGACAAGAACTGATGGGCACTCCAGGAACGACAGCTCCACGTGCCAGTGATTCACTATGTCATCCATGAGTGTTTGGCCTCAGAGGCAACATCGATGATCTCAGTGCGCTGAGGCAGATGGAGAGGTGGTTGGGTGGGGTAAAGATGCCTCATTTACACCAGGTGCTGCTTTTTGCTCTGGGAAGGTGTGTGTGTGTGTGTGTGTGTGTGTGTGTGCGCGCGCGCGCGCGCGCAAGTGAAACCTACTGGGTCAGCATCACCTCTCTCCTTTCCTGCCCCAGCTCAGAGACTGAGTCAAAAAGGAAACTTAGTCCCAAGTTCTGGACATGCCCCACCAGAGGGGCCCAGTCCCCTCCATGAGCACCGCCCTCCACACTAAAACCAGTGCTGTGCCACCCCACTTCCCATGGACGGCGGGAAGGAGGAGCCGGCACCCGGCCTAGCGAGGCCCCTGCAAGCTAATCTACACGCACACCAGCTTTTCCCACACCACCCCCGGGAAGACCTCCCAGGGCCGAGCCGCTGAAGGCTGTCCCTCCCAGAGCAATCTCAGAGCACCCCACCCGGTACCCGCTTCCAGCCTGGAATCCAAACGCAGCGAGGAGCGAGGGTTGAGGGAGGGGGTTGAGTTAGACCTACGGAGGAGTTGGGGAGGGGGCGGCCGGCGATGACCTCTCAAGGTCCCGGATTGTCGCCGCCCGCCCCTCCCCCGCTCGCAGGTGGGCGCGCCCAGCCCCGTGACGTCACCCCAACCTGCGGCCGGCCCGGGGAGGGTCGGGCTGTGATGAGGATGGAGGCGCGGGGAGGGCAGGGGGCTGGGGGTCGTACCCCGGGCGGGGCCGGGCCACTCACCCAGGATGCGACCCGCAGCAGGGTCTGCGGCCGCCGCGCGAAGCTCACGGGGTCCAGGGCGGCCCCCGCCCGGCCCGCGCCAAACGAGGCTCCCTCCATGGCCGGCCCGCTTGGGGTCCGCGTCCCCGGCGCCCTGTCTGTCTGTCAGTCCTGCCCGCTCTGCCCGATGCCGCCCTGGGCTGCTGCCGTTGGATGCTGCTGCCGCCGCCGCCGCAGCTGCCGCCCGGGAGCGCGCGCGAGCCCTGCGGGAGCGCGCGGGGAGTGGCCGAGCCCCCCTCCCGTCCACGCGCGCTGAGCCCGACCCCCGTCCACGCGCGCCGAGCCCGCCCTGCTCCACGCCCACCCTTGCCCGAGCTTACCAGTAACACCCAGACCTCCCAGGGGCGGGGTCCAAGCCCCACAGGCCTTTTATTTTTACTATTATTATTATTTATTATTATTATTTTTTACCAGAGCACTGCCCAGCTTTGGTTTATGGCAGTGTGGGGGAATTGAACCTGGGACGTGGAGCCTCAGGCATGAGTCTCTTTGTATAACCATTATGCAATCTACCCCCACCCACGCTACAGGCTCTCTGGAGCATGGACAGAACCCAAGAGACTCCATCCTCTGAGCAGGCCTTCCAGAGTGCCTATGGGAGGAGCCCTTCAGAGAGGGCCTGACACCTTCCCTGGTGGTCCAGTGGTTAGGATTCGGTGCTTCGGAGAGGGCCTGACACCCAAGCCACTCACAAGTGCCCCAGAGATAGCTGCTGAAGTCTTTCCACGACCCGGTCCCCAGAGTCCTTGTCTAGAGCTGAGCCTCTGCTGGATACTGTCACTCCCAGGGTGCTCACAGAGCTCTCTGCAGTGGCCTTTGGGCCTCCTGGATTGAGTCAACTAATATCTTTCTTTTGGGGCAGGCAGTGGCCCAGAGGGAACATCAGTGGTTGTGGGGTCCCTAGCAGACCTCTGCTCCTGCTGGTTTCTCCTCCACACAATCCCAGAGCATATGACACCCACACCTATCTTCTTTTTTAAATTTTTATTAACTTTTATTGGATAGACACAGCCAGAAATTGAGAGGGAAGGGGTGCTAGAGAGGGAGAGAGACAGAGAGACACCTGCAGCACTGCTTCACCACCCATGAAGTTTTTCTCCTGCAGATGGGGACCAGGGGCTTGAACCTGGGTCCTTGTGCACTGTAACATGTGCGCTCAACCAGGTGAGCCACCACTTGGCCCTCACCCACACCCATCTTTCTTTCTTTTTTTTTTAACCAGAGCTCTGCTCAATTCTGGTTTATGGTGGTGTGGACTATTGAACCTGGGACTTCGAAGCCTAAGGCATGGAAGTCTTTCAGCAGAACCCTTATGCTCTATCTCCCCCACCCAGCACACCCATGTTTCTGTTCTGGGTGCTGTAGGGCCTGTAGGGGAGGGATGGGTGTCCTCTCCCAATTCTGCAGGTTGGGCTGCAGGCACCACCCTCCAGGCTGACAGCACCTGTCCTGCTACCTGTCAATTTCTGTATCACCCATTTTCCTTTCTTATGAGAGGGGAACTGCTCTGGCATATGTGGTGACGGGACTGAACGTGGGTCCTCAGGCATGCACAGCAGGCCTAATACTGCCTCTCGTCGCCCCCCCCCCCCCCAATCTCCTTTAAAGATTTTATTAATGAGAAACATAGGAGAGAGTAAGAGCCAGACATCACTCAGGTACATGTGCTGCCGGGGACTGAACTCAGGGCCTCATGCTTGAGAGTCCAATGCTTTATCCACTGCGCCACCTCCCAGACTACCATTCTCCTTTAGTTGACAAGTTCTCTCACTTGTGGGAGTTGTCAAGTCCCACACATGGGACACTTCCTTTGAAACAAGTCACTTCTCAGAAAGGCTTCCAGAGACGTTCTTCATATTCTGGGTGCTTAGGTCACAGTCCTGGGGCTCTCCTCCACCCCCAGCTCATTGTGTTGGCCTGTGTGCCGGGGACACCACACAGTGGAGACTTGGGAGGCGCTGCAGCAGCGTGTGCACAAGCCTAAACCCACAAGCCCCAGCATTTCGTAAAAGTGGCTTTATCGGGGGTGAGGCAAAGTTGGGGCAGGGGTGTGGCAGAGAGGGAAGAAGGTACAGGCACCATGTTCCCAGGCTGCGTGAAGTTCCAGTTGAGCCATCCATCCTGCACATGAGTGGGCAAAGTTCATCACAGCTCCTGTGTATCAGGCCAGGGAGAAGCACTCACTGCTGCCCGACCTTGAAGTTGTGGCTGAGTGGAACTGGACCCAAGCCACCCTAGCACTGGTCCTCTGGCAGCCTCCTCATTTTAGAAGAAATGACACAATGTACCTTTGGATGCTGAGAACTGGGCATAGCTCCTGTCTCACCTGAAGTTCTCTCTCGACCCCACCACCATCCTTCTAGCTGCAACCACGAGCCTGCCTTCCCTGCTTCAGCCTCATCAGTCTCCCAGCTAGACAGACCTTTCTTTCCTTCCTTGAATGTAGTGGGGGCTGGCTCCAAAATGGGTCACGGGGGTCGGGCAGTGGCGCACTGGGTTAAGCGCAGGTGGTGCAAAGCGCAAGGACCGGCGTAAAGATCCCGGTTCGAGCCCCTGGCTCCCCACTTGCAGGGGATTTGCTTCACAGGCGGTGAAGCAGGTCTGCAGGTGTCTATCTTTCTCTCCCCCTCTCTGTCTTCCCCTCCTCTCTCCATTTCTCTCTGTCCTATCCAACAACGAACAACATCAACAATGGCAAGAATAATAACCACAACGAGGCTACAACAACAAGGGCAACAAAAAGGGGGAAAAAATGGCCTCCAGGAGCGGTGGATTCATGGTGCAGGCACCGAGCCCAGCAATAACCCTGGAGGAAAAAAAAAAAATTGTAAAAAAAAAAAAATGGATCACATGCATGACAAAGCAGGGCACTATCCAAGTGAGCCTTCTCACCAGCCTGCTAGAGGGAGCTTTCAAAAGCCCCATCTCATTTCTTGGTCCCAGATCCTCCCAGAGCTCCATGTGGTGGCAGCTGGGTATTAAAACCCATCCTTGCAGGTGAGGGATAGCATAATAATTATGCAAAAGACTTCCATGCCTGAGGCTCTGAAGTCACAGCTCCAATCCCCTGAACCATCATAAGCCAGAACTGAACAGTGTCTGGGAAAAAAAGACAGACAAAAAACAAACCCAACTGTCTTTCCAGAAGCCTTGAGACCAATCCCCCAGCTCTGGCCCCTGGGCAGCTTTTAGCTGGGCTACCCATTCCTGCACCGGGGCCTCAGAAGAATGTAGAGGTGGCGAATGGGCAGCCTGTGCAAGGCTGAATTCACACATATAGACACAGACACTGAGGCCTCAGACAAGTCTTAGCACTTTATTTTGGTCTCAGGCTCTTAAGGAAGCTGGTTCCACCAAGCCACTGACAGGCTTGTTTCAGTTCTGGAAGGTTGTACGGTTGGGAGGCCCTTAGACAATCCCTGACAGAACAGGGAGCTCAGTTGGGGCTTCCTTCCTCCTAGCACACTGCACACAGTAGCTCAAGCTACTTCCTGGCCACTGTACCCACACCTAAAGTGAAGGCCTGGCCGGCCTCAGGCAAAGGGATGGGGCCCCGTCTAGTTATCACCTTCCTGTGTGGGAAGTGGGAGCTGGGAGCAGACTGAGCAAGGGAGCAAATCCTGAGTGGTGACAGACAGCCTGGGCTGCTACCTCCTTGGCCTGCAGTCCATGAGCCTGATTAAGGAGGTCCGTGGGAGCCTGCCACAGACTCGCCCCGCTTCCAAACCCATGAAGGAAAGGGCCACATCCCAGTTCCACCCCACTGAGACGCATAAGCCACGGCTCTGAGCACTTTAATGAGCGCCCACACCCCAAGCCATGGTCAGTCTTCTTCTAGTCGCAGGAGCCATCCTTCCAGCCATCACGCCAGCGTTCGTCCACTAGTGTGCAGTCGAAGTCTGGTTTGCCCAGCTTGCGGTTCACCTCATTGTGCAGGCGGCAGAGCCACTGGGTGAGGCCCACCCGTGTGCGTGTGTCCGGCTGGTTCCTGTATATCCTGTGTTGGAGCACCGGCACAGTGTGGAGCCTACAGTCATGGCCCTGTCCCTGTCCCTGTCCCCCCAGATCTTTGCCATTCAAGAGGTAGGAGATGAGACACACCCAGGGGTCCCCTCCTGCTGGAGAAGTAAGAACGCTATGGCGTCCAGGCCCCTGCCTGGCAAACTCTGCCAACACATCAAATGCCCTGCCTAGCCTAATGCATACATTTACAACCTCATAACAATCAGGAAGCCTCACCCAGGCATCCCTTGCCCGGGGCGGTGGGGCAAGGTACAAAGGGTGGGGCAGGACACAAAGGCATAACTGAAAGCGCCAGGCTGTTTCTTAGAGCCTCCCCTGGGCCAAAGGCTTCACGCCAATAGGTTTTTCTGGCCTTCAAGATGAGGAAAAGGCAGTCCTGCTCCAGAAGTTAGGTAATGCAGAGCACTGAGTCTGCTGGGGCCTCCATCTGCGGAATCTCATCAAAGGTACTTTGCAAGGGAAACCTTACCAGCCCGGGTCCAAACAGGAGACCCAGTCAGCTTGTTCTTTGAGAAGAAAGGAGATGGCTCAAACTGTCCAGTACCCACGCTCCCAACAACGCTCCCAACTCAGCTCCCGCCTTTCTCACCCCTTTTAGGACACGGGGGCTGGGGGTGGGGGGAGGGCAAGGAGCTGGTGGTGCACCCCCTTACCTCTGCCTTATGTCTTCAGCACACTCCTCGCACGGATAAAACTTGGAAAATAAATGGATGAACTGGGTCATGTCTTTCTGCTGTTCTGGGGTGGGCAGATCGGGGTAGTAGGCGGCCACGGTGTGGAGAACGGCCCAGCTCTGGCGGCCCAGTTCCTCGCGATCCTGAGGACAGTCTTCCCTAAACTTGCCGTCCCTCTGTGGAAGGATGAAGGGTCAGTTCAGTGTCTCCGACCGGGATGCCACAGAGCCTCAGGCCCGGTCGGTGACCCAATGCGACTAGGTCGGGCCTACCCTGGGGGCATCTGCGGTCTGGGGCCGCCCCACCCGGGCACGGGTTCGTTGTGCATAGGGCGTGCGGGCTCTGCCCCCGACAGGGGACGCGTGGGGGCCGTGGGACGCCCTCGGGCTTCTGCACCTTCTGCTGCGTCCGCATCCACGTCTTGAAGTCGACGCAGGCCCGGCAGGGTCGCCTCCGGGCGGTGTCCTCGGCGACCTGAGCCGCGGGGGCCGGAGCAGCATCTCTGCGGCCCGCGCCCCGGCCGCGCGCGTCGGTGTCCATGTCGTCCGTGACCTCGGAGCGCGCGCCACCCGGCAGGAAGGAAAGGAGGCCGCCGCTGCCCCCGGAGCGGCTGGGCCCGCTGGGCGCCGCCATGTTGCCCGCGCAGAGGCTGACGGGCCAGCGCGGCCTCCACAGGCGCCGCCAGCTCGGGCCCCAGGCCAGCGCGCGCGCCGCCGCGAGGGCGCGGCCACAGGAGCCGGGCGCGGGGGCGGCGGGGACGGGCGCGGGGGCGGGGCTGGCGGCGGGGGCGGGGACGGGAGCCGGCGGGGCGGCGGGGCGAGCCGGGCGGGAGCGAGCGGGGGTGGCGGCGGCTGCGGCTCGGCGGGCCCGGCGGGCCCGGCGGGGGCGGCTGGCAGGGGGGGGCCGGGATCCGTGGCCCGAGACGGGCTTGCGCCCTGGGCGGCGGCGCTGCCGCTTCCTCCAGTAGAAGAGCAGCGTGTGGTGGTAGACGCGCCGGCGCGGCGCCGCGGGCTCGGGTTCGGGCTCGGGCTGGGGCTCGATCGGTGTAGCCACCCGGGACGCCCCCATGGCTCCGCTTGACCGCCGCCCGGTCTGAGCCACGGGCCGGGATGCGCCCGGGGGACTGGAAGCGGCTCCATGGCAACGCGGGCGGGGCCGCGAGCGCACAGAGGGGGCGCGCAGGGTTGCGGCCCCGCCCTTTGCTGTCGCCATGGCAACGGGGCGGAGCTTGGGGCTCCCGGCAAAGTCTGTGGTGTTCCAGCCTTCCTACCTCTGGACCCGGCAGACGTCCGTCCCTGGCGCCTCCCATCTCTACCTGAATGGAAGGTGACTCAGAGGACCTGGGAGACAACATGATGGCTCTGCAAACAAAAAGACTGTCATGCCAGAGGCACCATGGTCCCGGGCTCCACCATAAACCAGGGCTGAGCTGCTCTCTCCGTGTATCTTTCTGTCATTAAAATAAACACTTGGGGCCAGGTGGTGGTGCACCTGGTTAAGCGCACACACTATAGTGCGCAAGGACCTGGGTTCAAGCCCCTGGTCCCCACCTGCAGGGGAAAAGCTTCACAAGTGAAGCAGGGTTGCAGGTGTCTCTCTTCATCTCCATCTCTATCTTCCCTTCCCCTCAATTTTCCTCTGTCTCTATCCAATAATAAAAACAAAGTAAAAAGAATTAAACACTTAAAAAAGTGGCCCAGAGGGAGTCGGGCTGTAGAGCAGAGGGTTAAGCGCAGGTGGCGCAAAGCACAAGGACCGCCATAAGGATCCCGGTTCGAACCCCGGCTCCCCACCTGCAGGGGAGTCGCTTCCCAGGCGGTGAAGCAGGTCTGCAGGTGTCTCTCTTTCTCTCCTCCTCTCTGTCTTCCCCTCCTCTCTCCATTTCTCTCTGTCCTATCCAACAACGACAACAACAATAACTACAACAATAAAACAACAAGGGCAACAAAGGGAATAAATAAAATAAATATTAAAAAAAAAGTGGCCCAGAGTAGCTGTGAAGTTGAGCCTTGGAAGAGATCCCAACCCACAAACTGGGAAAGAGGCCAGGAAAGTGTCGCTCAGTGATTGAACACACAACAGATGAACCTGCATGAAATGTTGAGTTTGATCTCCAGTACCTACTGTGAGAGTGATACATTAGTCCTTGACCTTTTTTCATTAAAGAAATCTAAAGGGAAAAAAAAAGTCGGGGTAGCGCAGTGGGTTAAGCCCATGTGGCGCAAAGCACAAGGACCGGCATAAGGATACCAGTTCGAGCCCCTGGTTCCCCACCTGCAGGGGAGTCGCTTCACAGGCGGTGAAGCAGGTCTGCAGGTGTCTATCTTTCTCTCCCCCTCTTTGTCTTCCCCTCCTCTCTCCATTTTTCTCTGTCCTATCCAACAAAAACGACATCAATAACAACGATAATAACCACAATGGTAAAACAACCAGGGTCCAGGAGGTGGTGCAGTGATAAGACTTTGGACTCTGAAGCATGAGGTCCCGAGTACAATCCCCGGCAGCACATGTGCCAGTGATGTCTGGTTCTTTCTCTCTCTTCCTTTCTCATAAATAAAATCTTTAAAAAAAAAAAAAAACAACAACCAGGGTAACAAAAAAAAAAGGGGGGGATGGCCTTCAGGAGCAGTGGATTCATGGTGTTGGCACTGAGCCCCAGCAATAAACCTGGAGGCAAAAAAAAAAAAAATCACACCAATTACATTGACAGGCAACATAGGCAACACAGATCTGGGTCCTCTTGGAAGTGGTGATCAATGCCCTAGCAGAACACGGGGTGGGGTGGTGTCAGCCTCTAGCCTGGACAGAAAGGCCAGGGGGATCACCCCAAGGAAGGCAGGGGAAACAGGGACTGTCTGTGGAGTCTTCAGTGCCCTAGATCTTCATCCTCGGTCCAGTTTCTTGTCTAGAGCTGTCCCACCCTGGCAGTAGCATACCCACCTTCCCCCAGGATGGGGAGTATGACCCCTGTGGTGAAGGCATTCCATGAGTCAGCCTCAGAAATCCACAGGCCAGACAAAGGCCCTTTGTGAGCAGCTCAGGACAGCTTCCTGCAGGGATGCATCCCAGGAGACTGCTCCCTGGAAGGCGGGAGGGGAAGGGGGAATCCCAAACAACAGGAAAGACCCATGTACCAGGCCTCCCCTATAAGGAAGCAGTTGAGGGGCAGGGCATCTGGCAGGCTTGTCCTCACCTGCTCCTGTTAATGTGTGTCGGTCATTTCTAGAAGGTGGAATTCAGGGGTGTTCTCAAAACAGTCCAAGTCATCACCTTCTTTGCCCTCCAGGAAGCTTCTTGTCTTACCCCAAATGTTCCCAACATAGGAGGCTGCTGGGTTGAGCCCCAGACCTGCCCCTTGCCACCCACACACATTTCAACAAACATTAATTATCCATTTATTAGAAAAGTCCCGTGTGACTTTCAACTGAAAGAATCTTTCCTCTGAGGTCTTAGGGTTAAGGGTACAGAGCAGGGCAGGTACCCAGCGGGGGGGGGGGGGTGCGGTTCCCAGGAGTTCAAAGGCAGAGGCTGGGCCCTGGCAGACTGCCCTCACCTGTCCCAGCTCTGCAGGCCTGGCACTTTCTCCTCCTCCTCCTGTGGGAAGACTCTTGAGAGTCTCAGGCTGCAGGCTGGCTCTCGCTGCTTCTTCCTGCACCCTCCCTCCCACCACCCATAATTAGGCTTTGGGTGTAGAGAAGGCCTGGAAGGTTCCTGGGACAGGGCATTGCACTCACAAGGGGGAAGAGTCTTCAGGTGCTGGGAGAGAGCCCTCCCCTGCCGCCACCCCCCAATCTTCAGAAACCAGCAGCTGGAGGCCAGAGATGGCCAGTCCCCCACACCCGGTTTCGGTGCACCCAGCAGCTCTGGTGCAGACTGAGCACCTCCAGGTAGGCCAGGGGATGGGTGGGCCGGCAGGAGGCCAAGGGTGCCCAGGGTGCTCCACCCTCTCCCCCACAGGTGTTCTCATTCTATGTGCGCTGGTCTGATGGTGGAGAAACTTTGGTGCACAAGAGCTGGGACGAGTTCCGGGGGCTTCATGTGAGTGCCTGACCCTGGGGCCTGGTGGACCCCTCCCTGCCAGGAAGGCCTGAATTAATCAGCTGTTGGCTCTTACTCTCAGAAAACACTCAAGGAGACCTTTCCCGTGGAGGCGGGTCTGCTGAGGAGATCTGACCGTGTCCTCCCCAAGTTTCCTGGTCAGGCCTGCGGGGATCCTGGGAGGGGGTGGCCTGGTGCGGGGACGAGTCCTCAAGGCTTGTCCCCTCGTGGCCACAGGTGCTCCGCTTTTGTTGCTACGGGGACGCATGGGCCGCAGCCTGGAGCGCCTCCAGCGGCTAGGCACCTACTTGCTTGCGCTGCTGGCAGCGGAGAGCCTGTCCCGGAGCCCTGCGCTGGGCGGCTTCTTTGCCCCGACATCGCAGGACCTGGAGTCAGCACTGTCCCCCGGCAGGTAGCTGACCATTCCCGTCCCCAGAGCTTCTGGGCAATCCCAGGGGGGTGGCCCCGGCCCACCCAGCTCCCGCTGCCCCCAGCTTGGTGATCCTGCCCGTCCCCACCGAGGCAGTGGCCAGCCCCAGGGCCTGCAGCCTGGAGGGCGGGAGCCTGCGCTGCCTACACCCCTACAGCACCCAGGACGCGCGTGGCCGGCTCTTCCGCTCAGGGGCTGGAGAGGTGCTGGACGTGCTGCTGAGACACCCCTCAGGTGTGCGGGGTGTGGGGACCCAGGCTCCCTGCTCGCCCCCCACACCCAGATATGAACCCCATCCCCCCTCCTGCAACAGGCTGGTGGCTAGTGGCAAATGAGGAGCAGCAGATGGCATGGTTTCCAGCCCCCTACCTGGAACAGGCTGCGGGCCAGGGGCCCAAGGGCGGCCAGCTTTGGGGGTGCCGCGGTAAGAGGCCAGCCCCTCACACACCCACCTCCACGCTGGGGCGCACCCCGGGTGCCTGTGGCAGGTACCAGTGCCCCAAGGGTGAGGACGAGCGGCCCAGCGGTGACCCCACCACCTGCCTGCAGCATCCCAGTTCTGTGTTTCCCGTGCCTACAACAGCGGCCACTCCGATGAGCTGTCGGTGCCCGCGGGGGCGCGCGTGTGTGTGCTGGAGACATCTGACCGCGGCTGGTGGTGGTGCAGGTGCGGGAAGGGAAGGTGGAGGCAGGCACACCAATGGGGTGGGGGCAGCGCTGACCATGCCCCTCTCGCAGGTATGGCGAGTGCGAGGGGCTGCTCCCAGCTGCGCTGCTGCGGCCTGACCAGCTGGGAGTTCTCTTGAGCCCAGCAGCGCTCTTCCGCAGTGCGTGCCATGAGGATGAGGGCGAGAGCAGGGCCCCTGAAGCCCGAAGCCTGCCCCCCTCCGTGCCCGCCCGGCCCTCCCCTGGGGCTGTTAGGAGGAGCTGCTGCACCATCACCCGCAGGGCCCTGGGGAGGAGCTCAGGCAGCCCCTGGAGAGCCCCATGGGAGGGGAGGCCAGGGGTGCCAGTCCCCAGGGAGGAGGCTGGGGGCAGACACAGCAACTCAGGGTGCGTAGAGGGGAGCACCCAAGCCTGAGACCACAGACGTCGACATCTCCAGTGAAGCCCTTTGACCCTGGGCCCTGGAGGTGGCACACTGGATGGAGCAAGGAACCCGCCCCTCTGCAGGGGAACCTCACCAGCCGTGGCACAGCGCTGCGGGCGCTTCTCCCTCCCTATCTCCTCCTTCCCTCTCAATTTCTGCCTCAAATAAATGTTTACAAAATTCTTATCCTGGTTCAAGCCCCCGGCTCCCCACCTGCAGGGGAGTCGCTTCACAGGCAGTGAAGCAGGTCTACAGGTGTCTGTCTTTCTCTCCCCCTCTGTTTCCCCCTCCTCTCTCCATTTCTCTCTGTCCTATCCACCAATCACAACAATATTAAACAAGGGCAACAAAAGGGAAATAAATAAGTATTAAAAAAGTTAAAAAAAAAAATCTTGTGGTCCAGGAAGTGGCGCAGTGGCTTAGGCACTAGACTTTTAAGCACGAGGTCCTGAGTTCAATCCCCGGCAGCACATGTACCAGATTGATGTCTGGTTCTTTCTCTCTCCTCCTTTCTAGTAAATAAATATAATCTTTTTATTATTTTAAAGATTTCAATGAAATATTATTTTATTTAATTTATTTACCCTTTTGTTGCCCTTGTTTTCGCTACTGCCCAACTCCCTACTATGATTATTTTTTTGTAAATAAATAAAATTTTATCATGCCTGAGGCTCCCAGGTCTCAGGTTCGATCCCCCGGCACTTCTGGCGGCTCAGCCATAGCTGAGCAGTGCACCAGTAAAAAAAAAAAAAAAAAAAAAAAAAAAAAATTCTTTGACCCAAACCCACGGAAGCACGGGGATTAGCCAGATGCCAGCGAGGTGTGGAGGCCTGGGTAGGCAGGACAAAAGACACGGGGCCAACTGGGTAGGAGAAGGGCTTTCTGTGTGTCTCAGGGCATGGGGGCACTGGTGGGGAGGGTGGGCAGCTTCATGTTCTGCCACAGGAAGTCCAGGAAGGTGGCTGTCTGCAGCGTCCGGCTGAGCCGCTGGAAGTGCCGCTCTGGGGAGGGCAGGGGAGTCAGAGGGCGCGGGGGAAGGGCGAGGAGCCCCGGCCTCCGCCCGAGCCAGTCCCACCTACCGGTGTAGGGCAGCAGCGCCTCGAGCGAGGCCCGCACACCCTCATAGGCCAGCAGCTCCTCGGGGGCCTCGTGCCGCAGCAGCACACCCAGCACCGCCTGCGCCTCGTGGCAGTGCCGAGAATTGGTGTTCCAGGTGACACAGAAGCGGAGCAGGGCCTCTGCGGGTGACGGGGCCGTCAGTGCTGCCTGCCTGCTGGGCCCCCACCCTCCAAGTCCCCCACCTGGCCTTTCTCCGGCCCCCGACCTTTCTGGTCCCGCCGCAGTCGGAGCACCGTGGCTTCCAGCTTCTGGCAGGCCTCAGGGTCCCTTCGGATGGCTGTGGAGGAGGGAGGGTAAGCCAGGACAGGAGCACGGGGAGCCCCAGCCTGCCTGGAGGGCGGCACTGACCCTGGACGACGGTCAGCACGGTGTGGGGCCGGTCCAGGGAGATGGCCAGGCCCAACGCCCGCAGGTACTGCTTCTCGTGAAGGAGGTTGTCCAGCTCTTGCTGCCTGGTGGGGACAGGGTCACAGGACCTGGCTGAGCCACAGGGGCGGGGGGCACACGGGGCCTGGGCCAAGGAGGGGGAGGGCAGTGGGGCGGGTTACAAGGGGCATGGCAGCTCAGGGTTAGGAGCCAGTGTGATCCTCAGTTTCCCTAAACCACAACCCAGGGGAGCTAACAAGCGCCTGTGCAGTTAGGCATGGAGCTGCCATGGGGGTTCCCAGGCCTGGGGATGGGGTGGGGTGGGGTGGGGTGGAGAACCTACTTGACCACCTGCTCCTCACGCTTGGCCTGCTCCTCGGCCTGCTCCACCTCCGTCACGTCCTGGATTCAGACTGGGCTCAGAGGATACCCTGTCCTGGGCCTCCTGCCCACCTCTCGGCCTTGGCTTGGGGCCCACTTACCTTCCAGAGCAGCACACGGGAGTCGCTGGCACCGGTGAGCGCCCGGTCATCCAGCCGGCTGCAGTGCAGCCCCCAGACCTTGTCCTCGTGGGCATCTAGCGTGCGCACGCACTCGTTGCTCTTGACAGTCCAGAGCTTCACCAGCCCATCGGAGCCACTGGGGGAGTGGGGGGCTCAGTGCCGAGGCCTGTCCCCAGCCCAGCCCCGAATGACGCCCACTCACCTGGACAGCAGCTGTGTGCCCCGGCTCACAAAGGTCACTTTCAGCACTGAGGCGTCGTGCCCCTCGAAGGTCTGCAGATGGGGAGAGGCTGGGCGTGTGAGGTGGGTCCCAAGCAGCAGCCCTAGGTGCCCAGTGGGAGTGTGGGGGACACGGGGCGGGGCCAGCTCACCTTGAGGCAGCTGAAGTCCTGCAATGCCCAGAGTTTGACAGTCCCGTCGGCTGAGGCCGTGGCCAGTACCTGGTCCATGGGTGAGAACTGGACACACCAGAGGCCCCGCCGGTGGCCTGAAAAGACGCCCAGCAGCTGGAGCTGGGGCAAGGCCCAGAGCTTGGCAGTGCGGTCCTGGGAGCCTGTGGCCAGCAGCTTGTCGTTGGGGGCAACGGCTACACTGTTGATGTCCTGGGGAGGGGGTGAGTGGCCGCTCATACCCTCTCCCACGGGAACCAGCTGCCTCCCTGCCCAGGTGCCCTGTGTCACCTTATCATGGCAGCGCTGTGTGGCCTGAGCGTGGAGGAGAACAGGGCCACCATCTGGGGCTGTGCTTGTGGCTGTCAGGGCCTGGGGGATGGGCCACAGCTTCACGGTGCAGTCTTGGCTGCCCGTCACCAGGAAGGACTCCTTCAACCTGAAGCGCCAGCAGGAGAGAGGGAGATACCTCTGAGGCCCGGCCACCTTGCAGGGCATTGCTGCTCAGCCTGCAGGGCAGGCCCTGGGTTTCTGGGGAATGTTCTGGAATGCGGGCAGCCAGTATCTGGAATGTGCCCTCGGGGGCCACTTGCCAGTCAGTGCCACCACATCCTGGCCTTCAGGGTCATTCCCTTAGCCCCAACCCTTTCTCTTACACGAGAGAGACCCAAGGCCACCTCCTAGGAATGCCCCAAGGGTACAGGGAGTCCTCCGATGTCTTTTTCACATCCTTGGGCTGGAGTTTAAAAAATCAAGGCCAGGGCTTGGACTGCCAAAACTTTCTCCCCCTGACTCAGGACCATCCCACCCCCAGCCCTGACCTCACTACCTGGAGCAGCAGATGGCACCCACGCCATGTGTGTGCCCAGTGCCCTGAGCCACACAGGCCACCTGGCCGGCCTTGTTCATCCTCCACACTCGGATGCTCTGGTCCTGGGGACAGGTGGGTGTGTGTGTGGGGGGTGAGACACGCGGTCGGGCTTCCCCACCCAGGCCCACACCACCTCACCTCCTTGGGTGACTCACCTTGGCACAGCTGGCAAAGAGCCACCCCTTCCGGAAGACGTCCAGGGCCAAGATGATATCTGAGGGAAGAGTGGCGAGGGAAGAGGTCAGAGGGCAGCAAGCAGGCCAAGGGTCTCTTGGTTGCCCACCTGGCATCCTCACCTGTGTGGCCATGGAGGATCTGACAGGAAGACGTCTGTAGTTCAAACACTTTTAGGCAGGGGCTGTTGGAGGCCACCACCACGTGGGAGTCCTCAGGGCCCAGGAACCGGACATCCAGCACCTCTTCACTGTAGCCGGCAAACTAGGGGGTGGGGGATGGGGGAAGACGCAAAGGTGGGCAGTGAGTGAGAGTGCGGCACCCCGGGTGGGCAGGAGGGGAGGACGGTCCCAACACACCTGTTTCTGCAGCTGCAGGGAGCGGGCCTCGTAGAGCAGCAAGTTGTGGTCAGCAGTCACGCTGAGCACCAGGCCGGCGGCGGGGGCCAGGGCACAGTGGGTCAGCTCCCGCCCGGGGCCTGGTGGCCGCTGCTGCTTATACACGCACTGTCCTGAGTCCACCTCCCATACACGCAGTGCGCCTGTATGGGGACAGGGCTGGTGATCACAGGTCCCCGAGCCTGCCGCCCACTGGGCCCTGGCCTGGCCACCCATACCTAGGTCTCCAGCTGTCAGGAAGTGCAGACCCTGAGACTTCACACCCAGCTCTGGGGCTGGCTCCTCAGGCAGCAGCACAGCGGCCTCCACACTCTGAGGAGGGATCAGAAGAGGCTGTAGCCCCTACCCTGACCTCCCGATCCCCACCCCACCATGGGCTCCACACACCCCCACCTCAAACACAGGCACAGTCTTTGTGGCTTGGTGGCTCCGCAGGTCCCAGACGACGCAGATCTTGTCACGGCCCGAGCTGCGGGGTGGGGAGGGTGAGCAGACAGGAGCCTTGGTGGGTGCTGCTGTCTCAGCTCGACCCACTTTCCCACCACACTGGGAGGAGCCGCTGACCTGAGCATGGTGTGGCCGTCGGCACTGAAGGACAGGGAGGTGACAGCGCTGTAGTGTGAGGACAGCACAGCCAAGCACGAGCGGTCCTGCAGTGTCCACACCCGTATGGCGGCGTCGATGGCCGAGGAGAAGAGCAGCAGGCGTGAGGGGTCCGGGTGGAAGGACACCAAACTGGGGGGTAGCAGGGGTGAGCAGTGCCGCCCAGCACAGGCCCCTGCCCGCCTGCCCTCCGCTTCCCTACTCACTGTACGACGCCAGGAGAGCCCCGGAAGTGGTGTGTCCCATAGTGTCGCACTGTATCCCAGACACGCACACCCCCATCACAGCCACCTGGGAGACAAACCTGATGTACTCAGAGTCCTGTCCCACCTATCCTGCAGCCCTGCCCACCCAGTCAGGGGCCCACCTGTGGCCAGCAGTGTGGAGGTGGGGTCGAAGGCCATGGCGGCCACGGGGGCCGTGTGTACCGCCTTCCACAGACGGGTGACACTGCCCTCCCGCCAGGCCCATTGCGCTAGCAGCAGAGCCCGGCTAGCTGTCACCAGCACCTGGAGGGGAAGCATTTTCGTGAGAGGCAGAAACACACCTCCCCCTCTGTTTGGGCAGGTGGTCCTGGAACCACGTACCTGGTCATCTGGGCTGAGGTCAAAGGCAGTTATGTCTTCCTGGTCTTCCTAGAGGGGAGAGGGGGCAGGAGACACATGAGGACAGCTGCCTCACCACGGGCACAGCCCAGCCCCACGCTCAGGCAGCCCGCACCTGCTCCAGGCTCTGCAGCACAGACCCCGAGGCCACGTCCAGGATGTTGACTCTGGTGCCGCAGACACAGAAGAGGTGCTTCCCGGTGTGGTCCAGCTGCAGACACAGGGACCTCAGCCATGGTCACAGTCCAGTCCCTGCCACCCTGCCCCAACCCTCTCCCAGGCTGATACCTGCACTTTCCCGCCCTTGTAGAAAGGCTCGATCTTGCGCTCGATGGCATAGCTGCAGGGAGGGCGAGGGACAGTGAGCCACCAATCTCCGGCTTCCCAATGCCTGGTGCCCGCTTCATGCCCCCAAGACGCCCCTGACCTCCATGAGTTCCCAGGCAGCAGGGACAGCAGGGGGAGGGGTGTCTGGAGCGAGCTTGACTGCAGTCGGCCACCCGCGAGCTATCCTTTCAGCACGGCCCTTCCCTAACTGGTGCTGTGGTCTCAGCCCCCCTCCCAGGGAGGTGACTTTACCCAGCTGGCTGCCCAGCACACGCGAGGCGGCAGGACCCCCCCCCCCCGGGGGCAGACGGGCACCCAGGCTTAAGGCTCAGCAGCCTGGCTCCGGGCCCCGCGGACACACCCGCCTCCTGCGCGTCGGTCCGCCAGCTCGGGGCGGGAAGGGAGAAGAGCAGCAGCAGAGCCAGCTGGCGGGTCGCCTGCCCCAGGCGGAGGGGCCCTGTCCCGACCTGGAGCACGCGGCCCGCCCGTTCCCGGCCTCCGTCCGGATCCCTCCTCACCCGCCAGCCCCGGCCCCATCCCCACCGGCTGCGCCCGACTGCGGCGCTGCTCTCCCGCCTGGGGTCCCCGCAGCCGCCACGCCCGGCTCCCAGCGCCCGACTCACTTGGCTTTGAACCGGCCCACCTCGGCCACGGCCTCCGCCATGCTACACACCGGCTGAGGCTCGCAGCACCGCAGCGGCGCTCCGCTTCACACAGGCAGATCCTTGTCTCAAATTTGAGGCGCCCGGTCGCACTTGAGAGGCCCTCCGCCATACATTAGCGGCGCATGGCGCGCCGCGAGATGACGCCATCAACCGCGCGCGCCGTGACGTCATCTCACCGCGTCCCTGGCGCCATTTTTGCTACGGGTAGCAGCGATCTTGTTAGAACAGGAAGCTGGCGGAAGTTAATCGGCACCTCTGGCGTGCAGGGTGGGGTGTGGGCGGCGTGGCCTCCCGTGCCTGGGCTCACCGTGGTCGCGCAATGGACAATTTAAAAGACGCTCATCTGGTGGGACGCTCAAACATGAAATTCTGAGTTCAATCCTGGACATCTATGTGCCAGAGTGATGCTCTGGTTCTGACCCACTGCTCTCAATAATTAACAGAAACATTAATGTTTTTTTTTAATATTTTCTTTTTCCTTTTATTATTTATTTCCCCTTTTGTTGCCCTTGTTGTTGTAGTTATAATTTTTGTTGTTGATGTCGTCGTTGGGTAGGACAGAGAGAAATGGAGAGAGGAGGGGAAGACAGAGAGGGGGAGAGAAAGACAGACACCTGCAGACCTGCTTCACCGCCTGTGAAGTGACTCCCCTGCAGGTGGGGAGCCGGGGGCTGGAACCTGGATCCTTGAGCCAGTCTTTGTGCTGTTTCCTTTTTTTTTTTTTTTTTTAATATATATATTTTAAATTTTATTTATTTATTCCCTTTTGTTGCCCTTGTTGTTTTATTGTTGTAGTTATTGTTGTCATTGTTGGATAGGACAGAGAGAAATGGAGAGAGGAGGGGAAGACAGAGAGGAGGAGAGAAAGATAGACACCTGCAGACCTGCTTCACCGCCTGTGAAGCGACTCCCCTGCAGGTAGGGAGCCGGGGTTCGAACCGGGATCCTTATGCCGGTCCTTGCGCTTTGCCACCTGCGCTTAACCCGCTGCGCTACAGCCCGACTCCCCGTTTCCTTTTTTTTATTTCCTGTTTCCTTTTTATAAATAAAAAATAAAAAAAATAAAACATTGAACTGTTTACCTGGACCACTGAGGGCCTAGTTTCAGGAGCTCACCTATACGTGGTGTGGGGTGGGAGGGGCACAGGAGGTACTGTGGGAGGAACAGATCAGGGACTGACGGGGTGGAGGCTTGTGAACATGGTGTTTAGAAGTAACTGGTTGGGGGGCGGACGGTAGCGCAGCAGGCTAAGCACACATGGCACAAAGCGCAAGGACCAGCTTAAGGATCCGGTTCAAGCCTCCAGCTCCCCACCTGCAGTGGAGTTGCTTCACAGGCAGTGAAGTAGGTCTACAGATGTCTTATCTTTTCTCTCCCCTTCTCTGTCTTCCCCTCCTCTCTTGATTTCTGTCTGTCCTATAAAAAAAAAAAAACAACTGAGGCTGGAATGGGGGTAGGTAGCACAATGGTTACGCAAAGATGCTCTCATGCCTGAGGATTCAATCCCCTGCTCTACCATAAACCAGAGCTGAGCACTACCCTGGAAAGAGGCTGGGGTGATTTCAAGTTGGCAACAGGCAAGAGCATGGGACTCCAATGTCACTATAAGGAACTGGCATATATATATTATTTTTTGACTATTGGAGAGACAAATTGAGAGGAGAGGAGGAGGGAGAGAGACAGACATTTGAAGCCCTGCTTCACCACTCATGAAGCTTTCCCCCTGCAGGTGTGGATAGGGCTTGAATCTGAGTCCTTGTACACTGTAATTTGAGTGCTTAACCAGATGCGTCACCGCCTGGCCCCCTATATTATTTATTAATTTGATGCATAGAAGGAGAGAGAAAAAGAATCAGACATCGCTCCAATACATGTGCTACTGGGGATCGAACTCAGGACCTCATGCTTGAAAGTCTAACACTTTATCCACTGCATCACCTCCCAGACCACAAGAGCTGGTTTTCACTTTGATTCTGGGACTTTGAGCCATTTGAACTACCAACTGTGAAGTGAGTTAAATAGAGGAGCAGAATAGGGAAGAAGATTGGGAGAGGCTGCTGGGAGAAGCTAATCTAAGGGTGGGGGAGGTAGCATAGCGATGATACAAAACTGGCTTTTATGCCTGAGGTTCCCAAGTTCCAGTTTCAATGGTCCTGCAGCACCCTAAGGCAGAGCTGAGTAGTGCTCTGGTAAATTTGCGGTGAGGGCCTCGGTAACGGGGGGGGGGGGGGGGGGGGGGGTACGGGCAGCCAGTGCGAAGACCCAGTGGACGGAAGAAAGTTAGAGGTCCAAGAAGCTAGCCCTGTGTCTCTACAAGACAAAGGGTAGTTGGTGCTAGCTTGGCCCCCCATGGCCGCCAGGAACCCGAGAACTGGTTTGCACCCAGTTCTCCTCCTCCGCAGACCCGAGTGGGCGCCAGAACCCCTTCCCCAAGTGCGTGGACAAATGGCAGTGGGCGGTGGCAGAGCTGACAAGAAGACGGGGTCACCAGGCAGATGTGGTGAGCGAGCGGGCCAGGCCTGGGCTCGCATTTATTTAGCCCTCTATTTGGAAGGTACCGTGGCCCTGGGCCCCCCACACTTCAGGTCTCCGGCTGCCCTCTGGCGTGGCCCGGGCCTGCTGCACCGGCGGGGCCGCCACCAGCAGGGCATCGTCCTCCAGGAAGTCTCCGAGTTGCGCCAGCTGGCGCCGCAGCAGGCTGGTGGTGCGGTGCACCTTGCGCATGCGCCGCAGCAGGCCGAGCAGCAGGCCCCGGCTGCGCTCCTGGCTCTGGCTCCAGGCCTCGCGCAGCTCGCGGTAGCAGTTGTGGCGCGTGCGCTCCACCGGGTTCAGGCTGGCCCCGCAGCCCAGCGGGCACCGCTGCCGGGCCGCATGCGCACAGACCTGGCTGTGCTCCGCCAGGCTTCCCCGCGGGACCTTCACCGGGCAGCCTTCATTGGGGCAGGCGGCCAGCTCGAACGGGCAGGAGTCCTGGTGCCCCTTGCGGTGGGCCAACGGGCACGTCACCGAGCAGCCAGCGTCGGCGTTCTTGCACTGGGGAGGGTGCGGGAGAGGCCGCGTGAGCTACGGCACACAACCAGCCCCGCACCCCTCCCCATCCCCTGCGTGGGGCCCGGGGAGGGTCTTTTGCAGAACGGGGAAGTCTGGGCCCAGGTGCTCAGAGGCGTCGGGGAACTTGCGGGGAGGAGTCGTACGACAAGCTGCAGCCCTGGACCCCGAAGGTGGGGTCTCCCGGGTGGTAGGGAGCATGATGACTACGTAGGAGAGCGGGCGGTGGCCCACCTGGTTATGCGCTCACATTACCGTGCGCACGGACCGGGGGTTCAAGCACCTGCTCCCCCACCTGCAGGGGGGAAGGCTTCCCGAGTGGAGAAGCACGCCTGCAGGTGTCTGTCTCTCTCCCCTCTCAATTTCTCTCTGTCTCTATCCAATAATAAACAAATAAAAGTGTTTTAAAAAATGAATTTCAACAAGGGCAACAAAAGGGAATAAATAAATACATAAATATATATATTTTTAATGAATATAAGTGGTCCGGGAGGTGGTGCAATGGATAAAGCACTGGATTCTCAAGCATGAGGTCCCGAGTTCAATCCCTGGCAGCGCATGTACCAGAGTGATATCTGGTTCTTTCTCTCCTCCTATCTTTCTCATTAATAAATAAATAAAATCCTTTTTAAAAAAGAATTTAAGGGTGGGTGGGGAGAATACAGATCCATGAAGGATGATAAATGACATAGTGGGGGTTGTATTGTTAAATGGGAAACTGGGGAATGTTATGCATGTACAAACTATTGTATTTACGGTTGAATGTAAAACATTAATTCCTCAATAAAGAATTAAAAAAAAGAATTTAAAAAATGACTATGCAAAGAGACTCTTATGCCTGAGGCTCCCAAGTCCCAGGTTCAGTCCCTCGCACCACAGTAAGCCAGAGCTGAGCAGTGCTCTGGTGTTTCTCTCTGTATCTTTCTCTCTCTGCATCTCTCGCAAAAATAAGGAGTTGGGCGGTAGCACAGCAGGTTAAGTGCAGATGGCGCAAAGTGCAAGGACCGACATAAGGATCCCAGTTCGAGCCCTCGGCTCCCCACCTGCAGGGGAGTCACTTCACAAGCAGTGAAGCAGGTCTGCAGGTGTCTGTCTGTCTCTCCCCCTGTCTTCCCCTCCTCTCTCCATTTCTCTCTGTCCTATCCAAAAATGATAACAATAATAACTACAACAATAGAACAACAAAGGCAACAAAAGGGAACAAATAAATATTTAAAAAAAAAGAAAGCTTAAAAATAAAAAAGTGGTCCAGGAGGTGGCACAGTGGATAAAGCACTGGACTTTCAAGCATGAGGTCCTGAGTTTGATCCCCAGTGCACATGTACCAGAGTGATATTTGATTCTTTTTTCTCTCTCTCCTCCTATCCCTATTATTTAAAAAATAAATAAAAATAAGGGAGTTAGGCAGTAGTGCAGAGGCTTAAGCGCACATGATGCAAAGTGCAAGGACCAGCGTAAGGATCCCAGTTCAAGCCCCCGGCTCCCCACCTGCAGGGGAGTCGTTTCACAAGCAGTGAAGCAGGTCTGCAGGTGTCTTTCTCTCTCCCTCTCTGTCTTCCCCTCCTCTCCATTTCTCTCTGTCCTATCTACAATGATGACATCAATAGCAACAACAATAATAATTACAACAACAAAAAAACAAGGGCAATAAAAGGTGAAATATATAAATTTTAAGAAAGATTTCTAAAAATATATTAATAAATACAAATAAAAATAGAGGGTCTTCTCCCAGTTTTCCTGGCTCTGGGCCAGCCCTGCAGGTGTAGAGAGCTACCTTGACTTCCAGGCGGCCAATGGTCTTGCGGAGTTTATTCACGTGGACGAGCTTTCTGTGCTTCACCTCCTCTCTGCAGCAGGGACAGGTCTTTTGTCTAGGAGACATGGGGTTGGGGTTGGAAGTGGGAAAGGGAGCCTGTGGCCCCCACCCCCCTCCTCCCCATGACCAAAACCCGCTGAGAGGGTTTCCTGGGCAGCTCAGCCCCGGCTGGGTGAGGGTCCCAAGCTGGCATCTGAGTCCCAGGAACATCACACCCTTCCTCTGTTCCAGCCTGCCCGCCGGCTCCAGGGCACCTGGCCAGCCAGCGGAGGATGCACTTCTTGCAGAAGATGTGGCTGCATGGTAACCTCACAGGCCGCTTGAGCACCCCATGGCACACAGAGCACAGGAAATTGCAGTCAGGAGGGGTGGCGAAGAGGTTGAGGTCATACCCGCCACTCTGCAAGGCCAGGCCAGCATCAGGAGCAGGCAGGGGCCGGGCCTGAACCCCACACCACATCCCTGGGGGGAGCACCCTCCAGGAAGCTGCTGGGATGGTGCCCAATGAAAGTGTGTGTGTGGGGGGGGCAGGGATATCCCTCTTGCAGCTAGAGAAGCAGGTGGGGCCCTGGGTTTGACCGTTACAGCCTATGAATGGTCCCTTTCCCCTCCCAGGAGCCTAGCCTCCCTTCTTGGCAGCAAAGTGACGGCTCCCCGCCGTGTATGCGGAAGTGTAAGGGCCTCAGCCAGGATGGCCGGCTCACCATGATCTCTGTCTGGACAGCAGCTCCACTGCCCACAGCACCTCAGGAGGGGCCATTTCACTGGAGGCAGGGCCGACATCACAGTGGCATTGTTCAGCGGAGGCCAATCATGGTCCTGGCACCACCCAGCCTCGCTCCCCTTCTGTCAGGTCACAGGTGAGGGGTGGGGTATCCCAGACCTGCAACAGCTTCTGGAGACCCAGCCTTGGGAAGAGGCACTGAAAGCTCACCCCTAAGGAACACACTAGGCTGAGAACCAATCCTCTGGGGGCTGCCCCCCAAGCCCTCCCCTCAGCTGAGGCTGCAGCAGTACAGGGATTGTCCTCTGTCCTTTCTTAGTGACCAGCTCTCTGGATGACAGGCCTCTAGACACTGAGCCTGCAGGGTTGAGAATGAGCCTGGGCACCACAGCAGGGGCCTGGTTTGGGGACGCCCACCAGCAAAAAGGCAGAACTGAGAAAAGGCATGCAGATGTCACTTTAAAAAAATATATTCATTTTCCCTTTTGTTGCCCTTGTTTTATTGTTATTATTGATGTCGTCGTTGTTAGGAGAGAAATGGAGAGAGGAGGGGAAGACAGAGAGGGGGATAGAGAGACACCTGCAGACCTGCTTCAGCACTTGTGAAGTGACTCCTTTGCAGGTGGGGAGCCGGGGACTCAAACCGGGATCTTTACACCCAGTGCGCTTTGTGTCATGTGCGCTTAACCCGCTGTGCTACCATCCGAGTCCCAGGGATGTCACTTTAAAAAAAACTACATCGAGGGGGCCGGGCGGTAGCACAGTGGGTTTAGCACACATGGTGTGAAGCACAAGGACCAGCATAAGGATTCCAGTTCAAGCCCCCAGCTCCCCACCTGCAGGGGGGTTGCTTCAGGAGCAGTGAAGCAGGCCTGCAGGTGTCTTTCTATCCCCGTCTCCGCCTTCTCTCTCGATTTCTCTCTGTGCTATACAACAATGACAACAATAACCACAACAAGGGCAACAAAAGCTAAATAATGGCCTCCAGGGATCCGGGTGGTGGAGCACCTGGTTGAGCACACGTTACAATGCACAAGGACCCATGTTCAAGCCCCAGGTCCCCACCTGCAGGGGTAAAGCTTTGTGAATGGTGAAGCAGTGTTGCAGATGTCTCTCTCCCTATCATTCCCTCCCCTCTTGATTTCTGGCTGTCTCTATCCAATAAATAATTAAAAAAAAAAAAAAAGGCTTCTAACAAGGGCAACAAAAGGGGAAAAAAATAGCCTCCAGGAGCAGTGGACTCATAGTACCAGCACTGAGTCCTAGCAATAACTAGCCCGGGGAATAAACCCAGAAAACTGCTGACACATGCAGTGCCAGGATTGAACCCTAGTCCTGCACTCTACCATTAGATCCAATTTTAATTTACTTACCTTTGAGAGATAGTGAAAGAGACAATGGCACCAAAGCTTCTAAGTGAACACTTAGTCTGACAGAGGCCGGAGCAACACCGTGGCACATATGTACCTAAACTCAGGACCTCACAAGGCCAGACTTGTTCCCCGAGCCACATCTAGGGGTGCTCAATTTTATGTATTTATTTGATTACTGGATAAAGAGAGAAATGGAGAGTAAGGAGATAGTGAGGAAAAGACAGAGACACCTGCAGCCCTGCTTCATCTTCCCCCCTACAGGTAGGGACCAGGGGCTTGAACCTGGGTCCTTGTGCACTGTAGTGTGTGTGCACACGCTTAACCTGATGGGCCACCGCCTGGCCCCAGGGTGCTGTTTTAAAATTACTTGACAGGACAGAGAAAAATTGAGAAAGGGATGGAGAAACACATGCAGGGGGCCAAGTGGTGGCAAACCTGGTTGAGCACACATTACAGTGTGCGAGGACCCAAGTTCGAGGCCTGGTCCCCACCTGGGGGTGTGTGGGGGGCACAAGACACGCTTTGGAAGTGGTGAAGCAATGTTACAGGTGTCTTGTCTTTCTCCATCATCCCCTTCGCTCTTGACTTCTGGCTGTCTCTATCCAATAAAGATAATTAGAGAGAGGGGGGAGTTGGGTGGTAGCTCAGCTGGTTAAACGCAGGTGGCGCAAAGCAAGGACCTGTGTAAGGATCCCAGTTCGAGCCCCCGGCTCCCCACCTGAAGGGGAGTCGCTTCGCAGGCGGTGAAGCAGGTCTGCAGGTGTCTGTCTTTCCCCGTCTCCATTTCTCTCTGTCCTATCCAACAACATCAATAATAACTACGATAAAACAAGGGCAACAAAAGAAAATAAAAAATTTTAAAAAAAGAGGGGAACACATGCAGCGCTCCTTCACGGCAGCTGAAACCTTCCCCCTGGACATAGGGAATGGGGGCTTGAACCGGGAGTCCCTTGCACGTGGTAAGAAAATTCAGCGACATGGGCGTTTGGGGCCTGAGGCACTTCTATCATTTTTTTTTTTTGTTTAGTCATTATGCTACCCCTGCAGCTTTATGCATTGTTCAGAGATTTAAACAGGACTGCCCGACCCTTCTCCCCTGCCCAGAATGTGCTTTGGTTCCTGAACATCAAGCAGAGCTGGCGATCGATCGATGGCGGCCCTCACTTCAGTCCTGCTCCGTCGCCTGACCTCGGACACCCATTTTCTTTCTTTTACCAGAGCAGTGCTCAGCTCTGGTTTATGGTGGTGCAAGGGATTGAACCTGGGACTTTGGAGCCCATGCACAGGAGTCTCTTTGCACAACCATTATGCTGCCCACCCTCCCCTAACTGCACAGGCAGCCCCGTGAGTCGGGGGAGTATGGCGACCCAGGCGATCGCAGCCGACGGTTAAAGACACGCGCACACGGGGATCGATCGATCAGCAGCTTTATTTAGTTTATTAGAATCATAGCAGAGAGAGAACCAGACACTCTGGTACACGTGCTGCCGGGGACTGAACTCGGAACTTCATGCCCGTGCCAGTGTCCGATGCACTGTGCCACCTCCCGGACCCCACGACCCGCAGCCTCATTGAAGCGAGGCGGGATCCCCCCCACACACCTGCGGTTCCGACGGTCGCGACTTCCAGCTCGGGGCATCCGGGGTCCTGCGGGCAGAGCGGGAGGTTAGGGGCCCGGGCGGAGGTGAGCGGCCGCCGCGGGGCGTGTCGGGGCCTGGGTTTCACCTGCGCGCACTGCGGGCGGGCGGTGAGCTGAGGCCCCGCTGGCTTTAGGCGCCGGATCTCACCCGTGGCCACGGTAGAGGCCGAAGGTGATTTTCTACAGACGCCGAAACAAACACGGTCTTCGGACGCAACCCGAATCCACCCGGACGCGAGCCCACCCTACCCGACCGGCTGCCAAGCTAAGATCCCGTGAGCTTACCTGCAGTTTCAATCTGCGGTCCGGCGGAGCGGCCTTTTATAGCAGATTCCGGGCATGCCGAGTCCCGGGCCCGCAGTCCGCTAATGCGCAGGCGTGCGCAGAGCCGGAGCCAATCACTGTCTGTCTTATGCACGCAGGCCTCTTGGGATCTCACGGGTCCTTAGAAATCTCGCGGTAATTGTTGTGATACAAAAGGCCTGGCCCACAGGCTTTCTTTCTTCTTCTTCGATATCACACGTGAGTTCTTTTAATGGCGGCTAGTGCTCCTCGCCAGGGCCGCCGAATCCGCGCGCATCCGGCGTGTCCCCGGGCGGGCGCGCGCAATTTGTGGGGTGGTGTTCCTGGCCCGGGCCCTTAGGACCCTGACGCCTGACCATCGGCCGTCTCTTGTCTTCCAGCAAATGGCGGATGACGCCGGTGCTGCGGGAGGGCCCGGAGGCCCGGGGGGCCCCGGAATGGCGAACCGCGGCGGATTCCGCGGAGGCTTCGGCAGCGGATTGCGAGGCCGAGGTCGCGGCCGGGGCCGGGGCCGTGGTCGGGGCCGCGGAGCTCGTGGAGGCAAGGCCGAGGACAAGGAGGTGGGTCCGGGCCCCGGGCGGCTGCTGGGCTTCGGGGGCGCCCGGGGCAGGAGCCTTTATACCGGCTGGTCCTTTTCTCCAGTGGCTCCCGGTCACCAAGCTGGGTCGCCTGGTCAAGGACATGAAGATCAAGTCCCTGGAAGAGATCTACCTTTTCTCCTTGCCCATCAAGGTAACCGCGCTGCCCGTGTCCTTTGCAGTTTTTGGGGTGCCAGCAAACGTCACCGTTGCTGCGGATTCAGTCCGGGCGGGGCCCTGGGGGTCTCCACCGCGGGACTGAGCGCCTTTAACCTCCTTCCGCAGGAATCTGAGATCATCGACTTCTTCCTGGGGCCATCCCTCAAGGACGAGGTGCTGAAGATCATGCCCGTGCAGAAGCAGACCCGAGCCGGGCAGCGGACCAGGTTCAAGGTATCGGGGTGCCCCCCGCCGGCTCCCCGCGTGTGTGTGTGTGGGGGGGTTCGGGGCCCTCCCGGCTCTGCATGGTTGCACTTGCTTCTAAACGTGTGGCTTTCGTATTGGGGAGGGAGAGAAAGGAGCTTCTCGAAGCCTGGAGTGGCCTCGCGGTAGCCGCTCTGTCCTCGAGGGGCGCGACAGCCTCTGGTGCGGGAGTCTCGGGAGTGGGTCGTGCTTGTGCCCGTGGTCACTGTGCCCTGCCTGCAGGCATTTGTGGCCATTGGGGACTACAACGGGCACGTCGGCCTGGGTGTCAAGTGCTCCAAGGAGGTGGCCACTGCCATCCGAGGGGCCATCATCCTGGCCAAGCTGTCCATCGTCCCCGTGCGCCGGGGCTACTGGGGGAACAAGATCGGCAAGCCTCACACCGTGCCCTGCAAGGTAGGTAGGCTGGCACGGTGCCCCCAGGGGAGTACACCCCTTCTCCACCTGTGTCCTCACTCCCCCCCCGTCCCCCCAGGTCACAGGCCGCTGCGGGTCTGTCCTGGTGCGCCTCATCCCTGCCCCCAGGGGCACTGGCATTGTGTCAGCCCCCGTCCCGAAGAAGCTGCTGATGATGGCTGGCATCGACGACTGCTACACCTCGGCCAGGGGCTGCACTGCCACACTGGGCAACTTCGGTGAGTTAGGTGGCTCCGGTCCAGCTACTTGGGCAGGACCCTCACCAGGCAGCCCACCCACTCCTGGTTTATTTCCCCTCTAGCCAAGGCCACCTTTGATGCCATTTCCAAGACCTACAGCTATCTCACCCCCGATCTCTGGAAAGAGACGGTGTTCACCAAGTCTCCTTACCAGGTACTGCCTTGTCCGTCGCCCTGACTCTAGCCCTAAATCTTAGACTTGGGTTTCTGTGCACTGATGCCTGGCTGTCTTGCTAGGAATTCACCGACCACCTTGTGAAGACCCACACCAGAGTCTCCGTGCAGAGGACCCAGGCTCCAGCTGTGGCCACGACATAAGTTTTTGTACGAGAGAAATAAAAGTGATTACTGGTCAAAGTTGTCTGACTTCTTATTTGTAAATGTCATGGGATTGGGGTGTGTTGAAGGTGACAGAACAGACCAGTTTCAAGACGGATTTTATTTAACAGTTTCATTGACAATTACAGGGGGCCCAGGACCCCTTCAAGCCGCAGCTGCCTCTTTGGCAGCCTTTCTCTCCTCCAGCATCCTCTGCTTCTGCTTCGCCAGGCACTTCCGGGCTGAAAAGTGGGCGCCCAGGTCATGATCTGCGGGGAGAGGACAGTCAGACGAAGGGCAGAGGGTCGGGAGGGTGGGCCAGGCCGCGCGGGGGTCACTCACAGCGGTCCTGGTAGGCCTTGGCCACCTGAGTGAACTGCTCCAGCTCCCGGGCACAGTTCTGCACGTAGCTTTCGCCTTCCCGCTGCTGACAGGCTTTCATCCGCTTCTGGATGATGTTGACAATTTCTTGATCCACGTGGCTAGAGGGGAACAAAGTTGGCTATGGGGCATGTGGGTCCCAGCGGGGCCGCCGCGTGGGCGGGCAGGGCCGTCACCTACTAGTCTCGCAGCCACTGCATTTCGGCCTCGTAGATGCACAGGACGTCCTTCTCCTCGCACTCGGTGATGTCCGGGACGCGGCGGAACTGCCGGTGGTAGTAGTGGTACCTGTGCTTGGCGTGCTGCTGCTCTATGAGCTCTGCAGAGAGCGCGGGGCCGCGGTGAGCACGGCCGCAACCGGGCCACGCCGAGCGCCGGAGGTGCCCGGTTCAGTTCCCGGCACCACAGGCCGGAGCTGAACAGCCGGGTGGGCTGGGGACTCCGGTCTGCAGACTCCCGGGCCTCTCGGAGCCGATCGCATGAACGAAACGGGACCGGGGCCGCTGGGGCTAAGGCGCGACCGCGCGCGGGACCCGGCGTGTTGATGGTCAGCGTGGAGCCATGTTCGCCGCTTCGGGTCGGGGATGGAGACGGGCCACGCGGGCTGCTCCCCGGCGGGGCGGGGCGGGGCAGGGGCCCCTCCGGGTCGGAGCTGAGTCCGCAGGTCCCGGGGTGCGGCCACCGGGGCGAACCCCGGGCGGGGCGACAGGACTGCGGGGGGGGGGGGGTTACCTCTCACGAGTGTCACGGGCCGGTCCACGAGGAGGTCGAACGCCTTGGCCAAATAGGTGACGGGGTTGGGCAGCGAGGTCTGCGGCGAGGGCGCCGGCGTGCGGCGCGGCGGCTCGGGGTACACGTCCTTGTCCCAGTTGTCCGGCATGGCGGCGTCCGCACAGCCCCGGCCACCCCTTGGTCCGCGGCCTTGTTCGCTCGCACAGAGGACGCCCTAAGGCCGTCGCGCATGCGCACGGCGTCTAGTGGGCGCGAGGCACCTTGGGACTTGTAGTTCTGCAGGACCCGGTCACGTGAGAGCTTGGGACAGAGCCTCGGCTCACGGGCGCCCTCTTGAGGGGCTTCGGCGCCACTGAACAATTGGACTCGGGAAAGAGCCTCGACTCACGGGTGCCCTCTCGTGGCACGGCGGCGCTACTGCACTCGCAGTGGCTCTCGGTCTCAGTCTACTATGTGCCCTGTGTTGGCCTGAGACACCGCAGTGGAGGAGCGAAAGCTCTACTGCTGTTCTAAGAGGAAACAGACACCGACAGGTAGCTATCCATTCAGATCCCACCGCATGCAGGCCTCATGCATCACGGAGCAAGATGCACACAGGCCTGATCTGGCGGAGAACTCAGAAAAAGCAAACAAGTGGCAAAGCCTGCTTTTCCAGGAATCCTTCCTTGTGTGGCCTTCACAGGTCTCTTTGAATCCCACTCTATCTACTAGAGTCCCTTATAGACTGGCAGATACCAGTGAAGTTAGGGGTTCTGTCTGGGTTCCCACCGACCGTGAGAGGTGGCTACGACCCTGCATAGGCTCCATTCTGAGGACTTTGGCTCTGGGTACCCCAGGGGCACTATCACTGAGTGGTGCTTTTGTGAGAGAATACAAAATAGACTTTGGAGGGGCCAAGCGGTGGTGCACATCTGGTTAAGCACCCACATACAGTGTGCAAGGACCCGGGTTCAAGCCTCTAGTCCCCACCTGCAGGGGGAAAGCTTCATGAGTGGTAAAGCAAGGCTGCAGATATCTCTCTGTCTCTTTCTTTTTTCGGAGCACTAGTCAGCTCTGGTTCATGGTGGTGTGAGGGTTTGAACCTGGGACTTCACAGCCTCAGGCATAAGAGTCTCTTTTGCTATCCCCCCGCCCACGTATCGTAAGTATTTATTTATTTATTTATTTATTTATTTTGTAATCGCCACCAGGGTTATCACTGGGGCTTGGTGCAGGCACTATGAATGCACTGTTCTCAGAGGTCCTATTTTTCTTTCTTTTTTACTATGCTTGATAGGACAGAGAGAAATTGAGAGGGGTGGGGAGTTCGAGAGGGAGAGAGATGACACCTGCGGCCCTGCTGTGTGTGTTTATTTATTTAAAGGAGGGTGGCTCTGCAGGAGGTGGTGTAGTAGCTGGACTCAAAAACATGGGGCCAGGGAGTCAGGCGGTAGTGCAGCGGGTTAAGCACAGGTGGTGCAAAGCGCAAGGACCGGCATAAGGATCCCGGTTCGAGCCCCCGGCTCCCCACCTGCAGGGGAGTTGCTTCACAAGCGGTGAAGCAGGTCTGCAGGTGTCTGTCTTTCTCTCCTCCTCTCTGTCTTCCCCTCCTCTCTCCATTTCTCTCTTTCCTATCCAACAACGACGATATCAACAACAATATAACTACAACAATAAAACAACAAGGCCAACAAAAGGGAATAAATAAATAATTATTGAAAAAGAGAGAGTCTCTATAAAAAAAAAAAAAAAAGAACTTGGGGCCACCAGACATCATCAGACCGCCAGACTGATGTTCTGGTTTTCTCTGTCTTCCTTGTCCTCCTCCTTATCCTTCTTCTTCCTCGCTCTCTCCTCTTTCATTAATTTATGGACAGATAGTTTTTTCTTTTTGCCTCCCAAGTTATCGCTGGTGCTCGGTGCCTGTACTATGAATCCGCTGCTCCTGGAGGCCATCCCCCCCCATTTTTGTTGCCATTGTTGTTGCTGTTATTGTTATTGTTGTTATAGCTGTTGTTGGATAGGATAGAGAGAAATCAAGAGAGGTGGGAAAGACAGAGAGGGGGAGAGAAAGACAGACACCTACAGACCTGTTTCATTGCTTGTGAAGTGAACCCCCTGCAGGTGGGAAGCCGGGGGCTCGAACCAGGATCCTTGCGCCTGTCCTTGCACTTCGTGCCATGTGTGCTTAACCTGCTGCACTACCACCTGGCCCCCAGACAGATAATTCTTTTTTTTTTTTAAACATTTTATTTATTTTATTTTTGAGAGATATGCAGACAGAGAGATAAACACCAGAGCACTGCTCAGCTCTGGCTTATGGTGGTATGGGGGATTGAACCTGGGACTTTGGAGCCTCAGGTATGAGAATCAGTTTGCATAACCATTATGGTATCTCCCCCACCCCAGATAATTCTTAAAAACAACAGGAAAATGTGCCTTGGTTCCTAGCACCTGTGTCTTTTGTTCCAGAGAATCACTGTTGAAACTGTGCCCCCCACTTCTCCAAGCTGGAGCAGAAAGGCATAGGAACCCTTGCTCTGTGGCTGGCAGCGGCTGTGTGTGTGTGTGTGTGTGTGTGTGTGTTTCTCTTTTCTTTTTAAAAAATATTTTATTTATTTTTAATATATATTTATTCCCTTTTGTTGACCTTGTTGATTTACTGTTGTAGTTATTATTGTTGTTATTGATGTCATTGTTGTTGGATAGGACAGAGAGATATGGAGAGAGGAGGGGAAGACAGAGAGGGGGAGAGAAAGACAGACACCTGCAGACCTGCTTCACTGCCTGTGAAGCGACTCCCCTGCAGGTGGGGAGCCGGGGGCTTGAACCAGGATCCTTACACCGGTCCTTGTGCTACTCCCTTCTTTTCTTTATTTTTTTTAATCTTTATTTTTATTAGATAGAGACAGCCAGAAATTGAGAGAAATGGGGAGAGAGATGGAGAGACACCTGCAGCCCTGCTTCACCACTTGTGAAGCTTTTCCCCTGCAGGTGTGCACTGGGAGCTCGAACCCGGGTCCTTGCACGCTGCAACACGTGCGCTCAACCAGGTGCGCCACCACCAGCCCCTCTTTCTGTTTCTGTTTCAGCAAGAACCGGGGAAGCTCTTCACACATCAGTCTGCAGGAATGGATGTCCAGTTACAGTCACCAAATCCAAAAGAGTCACTTAGGCTGGACACCTGCCAAGAGCCCGGGGCAGTGGCCTGGTCCCAGGAAGGGAGGAGGACCAAGGATACGGCTGCACGGCAACCTGACCTTCAGGGCAGCTCCCTGCCGGCTCCCTGAGCACCAGACTCTGCCCCAGGAGAGTGAGGAATGGGGGGGACTAGGAGAAGGAAAAGCCAGCATCTGGGCTGGCTTGCTCAGTGCAGAGATAAGAGTGGGGGGAAAGCCGGACTGCTATCACGCGGTGCCTTCCTGGGACAAGGTGGCCTTTCCTAGGAAGCGCCGTGTGCCAGGCCTCGGGCAACTGTCTGTGTCCTGCTGGCTGTTCCTGTCCTTGGTTTCACTCTCATCAACACAGTGCACACACCCAGTCTGCTCTTGGCTACCCTTTTCAGCTGGCTCCCAGGTGGTTAAGGCAGGTCACCGACTGCGCGCCTGACAGCAGCACCACAGGCTGTGTCCCTGGGCATCACGGAGGGGACTGTGGACTTCAGAGCCGCAGAGAATGTAGTCACAGAGTGGTCCAGGATACTGGATAAAGCACTGGACTCCCAAGCATGAGGTCTTGAGTTCAATCCCCAGCAGCATGTGTACCACACTGATGTCTGGTTCTTTCTCTCTCCTATCTTGCTCATTAATTAATAAATAAAATATTAAAAAAAAAAGAATGTAGTCACAGAAGCACCCATGATGAGACCACCAGGCCCGGGGCTGGAGTGCTGGGCCATGAGGTGGCACTGGCAGAGGGGCACCTGGCGATGGCGGGTGAGGAAAAACTGTCCTGGAGGCTGGAGGCCTTCTGCCCCTGGGAGGTCAGGAACCTCGTGGGTGTGACCAGGTCCAGCCTGGGGGAGGCGGCCCCCTCCTGACACCGCAGCCCTGCTGCCAGGAGCTGAAAGGGCTCCCCTGCCAGGGGCTAAATCTGGGTACTGGCTGCTGAGTCGGTCTTGCCACTTCAGCTCCGGCGCCCAAGGGGAGGCCCCTTCTCTTCCTGACCTGCAGGGACTGGAACCCGGATCATGGTCAGTGGGGCCGGAGCCACCTGCTGGCTTCCTGGGGAGGGGCAGGTGGGGTTCTGGAGCCCCTGCAGGGCCTGCAAGGGAGCAGGGGACTGGACTGGAGGGGACAGCAGAGGCTGAGCCAGGCAGGAGAGGTGCCCCCTCCAAGGCCAAGGCCAGCCAGGAGCTGGGTGCTGCCCCCATTCCTGCAGACAGGTGTCAGGGGCGGAGGGGGACACTGGGACCTTGGGCTGGGCTGGTTCTGTCTCAAGTTGGACTCCGGGGTCATCCTGGCCCCCATGGAGACCCTGGCCCTGACCCGCTCCCTGCCCGCAGTCCCACCGGAAGTTCTCTGCACCTCGGCATGGACACCTCGGCTTCCTGCCCCACAAGCGCAGTCGCAGACACCGGGGCAAGGTGAAGACGTGGCCGCGGGATGACCCCAGCCGGCCGGTGCACCTGACGGCCTTCCTGGGCTACAAGGCCGGCATGACCCATACGCTGCGTGAGGTGCACCGGCCTGGGCTCAGTGAGTGCCAGGGCTGGGGGCTGGAGGTGGGGGGCACCCTCTGGGCATCATTGCCTCCAGTTGACAGAAGAGGGAACTGGGGCAGCGTGGTCAGGGGAGGAGGAGCTGCAAGCATAGGTGGATGCCCACCCATTGTTCCTCCTCAGGGGGCTGTGGGAATGGCCAAGGTCCTGCTCTCCCTTTTCTGGATGGGAATGGCTGTAGGGTTGGGCCTATGCTGAGACACTAGACAGCCATTCCAAGGCAGCCCCCCAGCCCCAGCTCTCAGAGAGAGAGAGTGTGTGTGTGAGCTCTGACCTCCCACAGCTGCCCAGTGACACCCCCACCCACTCTGCAGCCCCTTTAACTGTCCTCAGGCTGAGTGGAAGAGCCTTCGGAATGATAAGAGTGTGGCTCGGGGTGTCATGCCTCTGTGATCACTGACATTTAAAGATGGGGCTGGGGGCCAGGTGGTGGCACACCTGGTTGAGTGCACATATTATAATGTGCAAGGACGGGAGTCCGGTGGTAGCGCAGCGAGCTAAGCGCACGTGGCGCAAAGCACAAGGACCGGCAGAAGGATGCCGGTTAGAGCCCCCGGCTCCCCACCTGCAGAGGGGTCACTTCACAAGTGGTGAAGCAGGTCTACAGGTGTCTGTCTTTCTCTCCCCCTCTCTGTCTTCTCCTCTTCTCTCCATTTCTGTCTTATCTAACAACGACGACATCAATAACAACAACAATAATAACTACTACAACAATAAAAATCAAGGGTAACAAAAGGGAAAATAAATATAAAAAAAATTTAAAGAAATTAAAAAAAAATATGCAAGGACCTGAGTTCAAACCTTCTGTCCCCACCTCCGGGAGGAAGGCTTCACAAACAGTGAACAGTGCTACAGGTGTCTCTCTCCCTTTATTTTATTTTATTTTATTTGCCTCCAGGGTTATTGCTAGGGCTTAGCACTAAGAATCTACTGCTCCTGGCAGACATTTTTACTGGATAGGACAGAGAGAAATTGGAAGAAGAGGAGGAGATAGAGAGGGAGAGAGAAAGATAGACACCTGCAGACCTGCTTCACTGCTTGTGAAGTGACCTCCTTGCAAGTGGGGAGCAGGGGGTCCTTGCACCGGTCCTTGTGCTGTGTACTGTGTGCGCTTAACCTGCTGCGCTACCGCCCGGTCCCCTTTCTATTTACTTACTTATTTATTTATTTATTTATTTATTTTACCAGAGCACTGTTCATCTCTGGCTTATGGTGATGCAGGAGATTGAACATAGGACTTTGGAGCCTCAGTTGTGAGAGTCTGTTTGCATAACCATTATGTTATCTACCCTTCACCCTTCTATTTTTTAACATTTATGTTTATTTATTTACTAATGGACAGAGACAGAGAGAAATTGAGAGGGGAGGGGAAGAATAAAGAGAAAGAAAGACACCTGCAGCCTTGCTTCACTACTTGTGAAGCTTTCTCTTGAAGGTGGGCACCAGGGGCTTGAACCTGGGACCTTGCGCACTGTAATGTGTGTGCTTAACCAGGTGCACCACCGCCTGGCCCCTCTCCTTTTTTTTTTTTTTTTTTAAAAATATTTATTTATGCCCTTTTGTTGCCCTTGTTGTTTTATTGTTGTAGTCATCATCATTATTATTGATGTCGTCGTTGTTGTTGGACAGGACAGAGAGAAATGGAGAGGAAGGGGAAGACAGAGGGGGAGAGAAAGACAGACACCTGCAGACCTGCTTCACTGCCTGTGAAGTGACTCCCCTGCAGGTGGGGAGCCGGGGGCTCGAACCGGGATCCTTCCGCTGGTCCTTGCGCTTTGCACCACGTGCGCTTAACCCGCTGCGCTACCGACTGACTCCCCCCACTCCTTTTCTATTTCATCCTTCCTCTTAATTTCTGGATGTCTCTATCAAATAAATAAGTAAATAAAAAATATAAAGATGGGGCCAGGTGGGTGGGTGGCCTGCTGCTTCCAGCCCAGTGCTGCATGTGGCACTCCCTCTTACATGGGGGTATTAAAATCAGTCCCTTGTTTACAGTGGGGCCTGAGAGGTGTCTGGCCTGGTAGAGCAGGGGAGCTCAGTGGATGGCATTTCTTGGATTCTCCTTTTTCTCTCTCTTCTTTCTCTCTTTAATTTGTTACCAGAGCCCTGCTCAGCTCTGGTTTATGGTGGTACTGGGGATTGAACCTAGGACCTCAGAGCCTCAGGCATGAGAATCTCTTTGCAGAACCATTATGCTGTCTACTGTCTCCCCAAAACCAAAGGAAACAAAACAAAAAAAATGTTCATTGGTTAGCCAGAGACCAAGCTGTGGGCGGCAATCAGTCTTTGAAGGGGGCTGCCTGGTGAGCCTCTTGTTCTCTCTGGCCCTTCCAGGCAGGAGAAACGGAGGCAGGAGAGGCCCTGCTCAGGGTTGAGCAGGGGAAAAGGGTGTCTCCTACGCATGGGCCTCCAGAGACACCTCCCTCCCTTGTCTCGTGCAGAGATTTCCAAGCGGGAGGAGGTGGAGGCAGTGACCATAGTGGAGACCCCTCCTGTGGTGGTGGTGGGCGTGGTGGGCTACGTGGCCACCCCCCGAGGCCTGCGGAGCTTCAAGACCATCTTCGCTGAGCACCTCAGTGATGAGTGTCGCAGACGCTTCTACAAGGACTGGTGAGGGGGACCCCGCAGGGCTGTGGGCGGAGGTGGCCGCACACGGAGAGTGTGAGCCCACGATGGAGAGGATCCACCCCCAACCCCGACAGAGGAGCTCAGGGGGTGCACTGGCGTGTCTGAGTTGGTGCTGAGCTTCCTGGCCACCAGGGAGAAAAGGAAGTAAGAAAAGGAAGTAGTAGGAGGACGGGAGACGGCTCACTCTGTCATACTTGAGGACCTGGGTTCAAGTCCCTGGGCACCAGATGGGAACAACATGCAAAAGGGAAATTTCACAAGTAGAGCACTGCTGTGGTGTCTCTCCTCCTCCTCCCTCTCTTTTAAATCTTGATTGTGCTTTATTATTTTATTTTATTTTAAAATATTTTATTTATTTATTTATTTTCCTTTCTGTTGCCCTTGTTTTTATCATTGTTGTAGTTATGATTCTTGTTGTCATTGCTGGATAGGACAGAGAGGAATGGAGAGAGGAGGGGAAGAAGGGGGAGGCGGGGAGAGAAAGACAGACACCTGCAGACCTGCTCCACCGCTTGTGAAACGACTCCCCTGCAGGTGGGGAGCTGGGAGCTCGAACCGGGATCCTTACGCCAGTCCTCAAGTTTCGCGCCATGTGCGCTTAACCCGCTGCACTACAGCCCGACCCCCTTTATTTTATTTTTTAAATTATCTTTTTCTTTTTTAAAAAAAGAATTTATGTATTTATTCATGAAAAAGATAGGTGGAGAGAGAGAGAAAGAACCAGACATCACTCTGGTATGTGTTGCCGGGGATTGAACTTATGACCTCGTGGTTGAGAATCCAATGCTTTATCCACTGTGCCACCTCCTGTACCACTTCTTAAAGTTATATTATTTATTTATTCGTTTATGTGCTAGATGAGACTGCCAGAAATCAAGAAGGAAAGGGAGAGAGAGAGACACCTGTAGCCCTGCTTCACTTGCAAAGCTTCCCCCCCCCGCAGGTGGGGACCAGGGGCTCAAACTCAGGTCCTTGCGCACTGTGACATGCGCCCAACCAGGTGCGCCGCCCCCGGCCCTCTCCTCCTCCTCTTCCTTTTCCCTCTCTGTCTCACTCTTTCTTTTGTTTTTATTTTTTTATTATTTATTTTCCCTTTTGTTGCCCTTGTTGTTTTATTGCTGTAGTTATTATTGATGTCGTTGTTGTTGGACAGGACAGAGAGACATGGAGAGAGGAGGGGAAGACAGAGAGGAGGAGAGAAAGACAGACACCTGCAGACCTGCTTCACCGCCTGTGAAGCGACTCCCCTGCAGGTGGGGAGCCGGGGGGCTTGAACCGGGATCCTCACGCCGGTCCTTGTGGTTTGTGCCACCTGCGCTTAACCCGCTGCGCCACCGCCCGACCTCCTCTGTCTTACTCTTATCTGGAAGATAAAAGTTGGGCCTGAGAGGTGGAAATTGTGCGGGTTAGAAGTCCTGGAAGGACAAAAAGAAGAAGAAAGAGAGAGAGAATAGGAAGGCAAGGCCAGCCCTCACATCCTCCCTGCACAAAGCGGGTCCCGCAGCGAGATGGGGTGTTGCCCACTGTTCAGGGTGCTGATGTGAGTGTGGGTGCAGGGCACTTATGAGCTTAAATGACCAGCAGTTTGAGAATCTGAGAGGCCCCACACCCTGCCACCCACCACTCACATTCAGGACCTGGGGGGTCTGGGCACCTACTTGAGCAAGTGGGGTAGGCATTCAGTGCTGGAAGACGGAGGCCCAGGGACCTAGGGGAGGCCCTTCCCTGGCGCCCAAGGAGGAAGAGCAGAGGGGTCCCTGGTGCAAGCCCCTGCCTGGAGGGCCCTGTGGCCCCGAGCCCTCCTTGTCATCTGACCCGGCACAGGCACAGAAGCAAGAAGAAGGCCTTCACCAAGGCCTGCAAGCGGTGGCGTGATGCCGACGGCAAGAAGCAGCTACACAAGGACTTCGCTGCCATGAAGAAGTATTGCAAAGTCATCAGGGTCATCGTGCACACCCAGGTGCGCCCTGCCCCCGGCCGCCCATACCCTGGAGCCCGGCAAATGTCAGCCTAAAAATACCTAGGCCTGGGCGCCGGGCCAGCACTCCAGGCAACCGTGCCGGCTGTGTGTCAGCCGAGGTTCAGTGGCTATACCCAAGGGCCGGTTCTCCTGCCAGGTGGTACCATTGGCCCCTGGATTCTGACGTGTGTGTGTGTGTGTGTTTGTGTGATACTCTGGAATGTTCCAGGATGTCCTGTATGGAGGAAGCTTGCTCTTACCCGAAGCACACCCCTTACCAGGTGTCCCACATCCTCCCACCCCTGGCTCACCCTTATTGACATTTCTGGTGATGTTCTGGACGTCATGGCAGACCCGATACCCCCAGGCAGTAGGTGCTGTCAGCCACCTGGCCTCCCAGGCCACCGCCCGCCTCCCAAAGTGATCAGGTGCAGTGGGTCGCTGAGAATGAAGCCCAGCTCCCTGCTCTGGATCTGCCTGGCCTGGCCCTGCTGGCTGCCACCTGCAGCACCGCCATCTCCTCATCAGACTCTCCACTCCATCTCTTTTCTGTCCTGCCAGCACCCCAGGGGCTTCCAGGCCACAGGGCCTTTGCAAACCCACTGCCCACAAAACTCATACCTCTCACACTCTTGTCACCTCTTCAGAGAGGCCCTCCCTGGCCACTCCGTGTGCCGTGACTATTCCCTCCACCCACCCCGGTCAGAAAGCAGCCTTCTCCCAAGCAGCAGGTGCCCGGTCTGCCCCCTGCATGCCCATGGCCAGGCTGAGCATGGGAACCCTGGTGAACGAGCGTGGCCCCCAGCCGGTCCCCAGACTGTGACCCTGTCACCCCCCGCAGATGAAGCTGCTGCCTTTCCGCCAGAAGAAAGCCCACATCATGGAGATCCAGCTCAACGGCGGCACAGTGGCCGAGAAAGTAGCTTGGGCGCAGGCCCGGCTGGAGAAGCAGGTGCCCGTGCACAGTGTGTTCAGCCAGAGCGAGGTCATCGACGTCATCGCCGTCACCAAGGGCAAGGGTGTCAAAGGTAGGGGGTGGGCCCAAGGGCAGCTGCCCGCCAGTCTCCGGGGGTCAGGCTGCCCCCTTAGCCCCAACCATCCTCGCCGGCAGGGGTCACGAGCCGCTGGCACACGAAGAAGCTGCCTCGGAAGACGCACAAGGGGCTGCGCAAGGTGGCCTGCATTGGCGCCTGGCACCCGGCCCGAGTGGGCTGCTCCATTGCCAGGGCAGGGCAGAAAGGCTACCACCACCGCACGGAGCTCAACAAGAAGGTGCGCGGGGGAGACATCTCGACGTCGCGGTCGGCTAGAGCACCGGGCTGTGTACCTAAGATTCCAGAGGACACAGGTTCAATTCCCAGCACTACCTGATGCCAGAGCTGAGTGGTGCTCAGAGCTGAGTGGTATTCCGGTCCCCCCTCCTAGTCTCTTGCTCTTATTATTATTTTTTAAATGTTTAAATATTTATTTATTTTCCCTTTTTGTTACCCTTTTTTTATTGTTGTAGTTATTATTGCTGTTGTTACTGATGCTGTCCTTGTTAGATAGAACAGAGAGAGAAATGGAGAGAGGAGGGGAAGACAGAGAGGGGGAGAGACAGATAGACACCTGCAGACCTGCTTCACCGCCTGTGAAGCGACTCCCCTGCAGGTGGGGAGTCGGGGGGCTTGAACCAGGATCCTTACACAGGTCCTTGCGCTTGGTGCCACGTGCGCTTAACCCGCTGCGCTACTGCCTGTCTCCCATCTCTTGCTCTTATAATAGATAAATAATTGTGAGGTTGGGGTAGATAGCATAGTGGTTATGCAAAGAGACTGTCCTCCTGAGGTTCCAAAGTCCCATGTTGAATGCCCTGCACCACCATAAGCCAGAACTAAATGGTGCTCTGGTAAAATAAAATAATAATAATATTAATAATAATAATGGTGTGTGTGAAGCAGGGACCTCACGAATACATACATTTACTGCAGCAGGGCTGCCTTTTCACTCCGATGGAGACAGACAGAGCCAGAGGCAGTACTGGAGCTGCCCCAGTGTTTGTTGTGGCTCTCCCATGTGGTGCCAGGGCTCAGCTTGGGCCACACACAGCAAGGCAGGTGCCCTACCCAGTGAGATCTCTCTCCAGCCCAATCATACTGAAAAAGAAAAAAGGTGTGCTGTAACGGGGGTGCTGTGAGCAGGCCTTGGGGAGGGGGCTGCCAGCCCCCTTCCCTGCACCCCTGTGAAATGTGCACGGCTCCTGGCCGGCGCTCTTGCCCGCAGATCTATCGCATCGGCCGGGGGCTGCACGTGCAGGACGGGAAGCTGGTGAAGAACAACGCGGCCACCAGCTATGATGTCACCGACAAGGCCATCACTCCGCTGGTGAGGCTGGTGGCGAGGCCCGGGGCTCGGCACAGGGAGCGAGCGGCCCCGGTGGCAGGAGCCCCTGTGCTGGGTGGGCTCCGCAGCGCCAGCCGTGTGAGACTGCAGTTAGGCTGCCAGCAGCTGAAGCACTGACTCCACCCTACAGGCCTCAGTTTCCCCTGTGTAAAAAGTGCAGGCTGGGGAGTCGGGCGGTAATGCAGCGGGTTAAGTGCAGGTGGTGCAAAGCACAAGGACCAGCATAAGGATCCCGGTTCGAGCCCCCCAGTTCCCCACCTGCAGGGGAGTCGCTTCACAGGCGGCGAAGCAGGTCTGCAGGTGTCTGTCTGTCTTTCTCTCCCCTTCTCTGTCTTCCCCTCCTCTCTCCATTTCTCTCTCTGTCCTATCTAACAATGGTAACATCAATAACAACAATAATAACTTAAAACAAGGGCAACAAAAGGGAAAATAAATAAATATAAAAATTCTTTTTTAAAAAAGTGCAGGCTGCTGGAGGGGGATGCACAGACAAGACTTAGGGGGTGGCTCCGAGGCAGCCCTGTCCAGTGAGGAGGGGGAGTCCCCTTGGACCAGGGGTGGGCTGGTAGAGTCACAGTCGCCCCCTTCCTGGCCGGCCTGCCCCCGCCCCATACAGGGTGGCTTCCCGCACTACGGGGAAGTGAACAACGACTTCGTCATGCTGAAAGGCTGCATCGCTGGCACCAAGAAGCGGGTCATCACGCTGAGGAAGGTCAGCCCTGGAGTGAGGGAGGCCTGAGGATGCTCTGCTCTGTTCCCCAGCTTATGGGGTGCAAGAGAGAGGGATTTGGGGGTGGGGGTAGATATCATAATGGTTATGCAAAAAGACTCTCATGTCTGAGGCTTGGAAGTCCCAGGTTCAATCCCACACTGACCACCATAAGCCAGAGCTGAGCAGTGCTCTGGTTAAAAAATAATAATAAGTGGTCTGGGAGGTGGTGCAGTGGATAAAGCACTGGACTCTCAAACATGAGGTCCTGAGTTCCATCCCCAGCAGCACATGTACCAGAATGACATCTGGTTCTTTCTCTCTCTCTCTCTCCTCCTATCTTTCTCATAAATAAATAAAGTTTTTAATAATAAATCAACTTTTAAAAGAATGAGAAGGATTTGGAGAGGAGCTGGGTAACACCTCCCAGCACGGGGTGTGTGTGGGGTGACCCCAGGGGCTGGAAGGGGCCTGGATTCAGCCCCTGACCTCTTGCCTTCTGCCTCCAGTCCCTGCTGGTGCACCACAGCCGCCGGGCACTGGAAAGCATCGAGCTCAAGTTTATTGACACCACCTCCAAGTTCGGCCACGGCCACTTTCAGACGGCCCAAGAGAAGCTGGCCTTCATGGTGAGCCCTCCCGCGTGCCCACACGCTGCCTGCCAGGATGGGGTGGGGGGCTGGCAGGGTGGCTCTGGGAGGCTTTCCTTGCCACACCCCCAAACTGAAGCTCTTGTGCCTCCCCCAGGGTCCGCAGAAGAAGCACTTGGAGAAGAAGCCAGAGACCTCGGGCGAGCTGTAGTTGGCGCAGGGCGCTTGGGGTCTTAGCAAAGCTGGGTTTGCCCCATCTGCCTTACTTGTAAAGGCCCCACTAATAAAGGCCAGAGAAAATTCTTCCCATGGAGTCTCAGCATTGGGAGTGTTATTAGATTCTCAGGCCGAGGGATGGGACACCCTGAGCCTCTAATGCGGGAAGCAGTTTCTTCTGCCCGCAGACCCAGCCAGACTTGTGTCCACAAGACACTGTGCCCTGAATGCACTGCGCTGGCCCTTTAAAAAAAAAATTTCTTTATTGGGGAATTAATGTTTTACATTTGACAGTAAATACAATAGTTTCTACATGCATAACATCTGCCAGTTTTCCATATAACAATACAACCCCCACTAGGTCCTCTATCATCCTTTTTGGACCTGTGTTCTCTGCCCCCCCCCCCCCCCCCCGAAACCCCAGTCTTTGGCTTTGGTGACGCTGGCCCTTTTATACAGTTGTCAACTTTCCCATAGTGACTCATAGCAACAAGCTCAACATATTACTTTTTCTCTTGTGTATACAGAGTGTACAACTTGTCTGGATTATTAGCTGACTTTTGGGCAGAAGTAGCAGATTCTTTTTTTTAATATTAATTTATTTACTCTCTTTTGTTTTTAAAATTTTTTTATATTTATTATTGTTGTTACTGATGTCATTGTTGTTGGATAAGACAGAGAGAAATGGAGAGAGGAGAGGAAGACAGAGGGGGGAGAGAAAGATAGACACCTGCAGACCTGCTTCACCACCTGTGAAGTGACTCCCCTGCAGGTGGGGAGCAGGGGCTTGAACTGGGATCCTTATGCCCACCGGTCCTTGTGCTTCACGCCACATGCGCTTAACCTGCTGCGCTATTGCTGACTCCCTATTTACTCTCTTTTGTTGCCCTTGTTGTTTTACTGTTGTGGTTATTATTGTTGTCATTGATGTTGTTGCTGGATAGGACAGAGAGAAATGGAGAGAGGAGGGGAAGACAGAGAGGAGGAGAGAAAGACAGACACCTGCAGACCTGCTTCACCACCAGTGAAGAGACTCCCCTGCAGGTGGGGAGCCGGGGGCTGGAACTAGGATCCTTACGCCAGTCCTTGTCATTGCGCTTTGCGCCATGTGCGCTTAACCTGCTGCGCTACCGCCCGACTCCCCAGATTCTTTTTAAAAATTTTTTTTATTATCTTTTATTTATTTATTGGATAGAGACAGCCTGAAATTGAGAGGGGGAGGGGGTGATAGAGAGGAAGAGAGATAGAGAGACACCTGCAGCCCTGATCCACCACTTGTGAAGAGACACCCCCCCACAGGTGGGGAGCAGGGAGCTTTGCACTGGCCTTTGCAGTTCCTAACTACTATGTGCCATTCACCTAGTGCACTACCGCCTGGCCCCTCAACTTTTCTCTCCCCCTTTCTTTTCTTTCTTTCTTTTTTTCTTCCTTTTTTTTTTTTTTTTTTTTTTTTTACCAGAGACCTACTCAGTTCAGTTATGTTGGTGCAGGGGATTGAACCTCAGGTCTTGGAGCCTCAAGTATGAGAGTCTTTTTACATAATTATTATATTATTTTCCCCACCATGAGAGTCTTTTTACATAATTATTATATTATTTTCCCCACCCTGCATTTTCTTTCTTTTTTAAAGACTTTATTTTTTGCAGGCTTTAAAAAAAATTATTTTTATTTATTTATTGGATAAAGACAGCCAGAAATTGAGAAGAAGGGAGTGATAGGGAGAGAGACAGAGAGAAACCTGCAACACTGCTTCACAACTTGCGAAGCTTTCCCCCCTGCAGATGGGGACCGGGGGTTTGAACCAGGGTCCTTGTGTATTGTAACATGTGCACTCAGCCAGGTGCGCCACCACCTGGCCCCTTGACTTTATTTATTAATAAAAAAGATAGGAGAAAGAGCCAGATATCACCCGTACATGTGCCGTGGGGGACTGAACTCAGGACCTCATTGGGCTTGAAAGCCCAATGCTTTATCCATTTCACCACTTCTGGAACCAACTCTGCCATTTTTCTTTTAAAAGTTAACCCTTGGGAGTCGGGCGGTAGCGCAGCGGGTTAAGCGCAGGTGGCGCAAAGCGCAGGGACCGGCGTAAGGATCCCGGTTCGAGCCCCCGGCTCCCCACCTGCAGGGGAGTGGCTTCACAGGCAGGTGTCTGTCTTTCTCTCCCCCTCTCTGTCTTCCCCTCCTCTCTCCATTTCTCTCTGTCCTATCCAACTACAACGACATCAATAACAACAATAACCACAACAATAAAACAACAAGGGCAACAAAGGGAAAATAAATATTAAAAAAAAAGTTAACCCTTGCTTGTCTCAGGAGCACTGAGCGGTGAGCAAGGTCCTGCGGGGCTCTCCCTGGAGTCAGGGGCGGGGCTGTTGGAGGGGCGGGGTCTTCGGAGGGGCTGGTGGGCGGGGCCTGAGGGCCGACGAGGGTGGAGGGAGCCGCCTGGAGGCGGAAGCCGTAAACCCGAGTCTCATGACGTGATTGGTGTATGGCAAGGGGCGTAGCTCACCGGCGTGGTGGGAATGATTGGCTTCTGGCGAGGGCGTGGCCTCAGGCGGCTCGGATCCGGGGAGTGATTGGCTCTTGGGGCCAGGGGCGGGGCCGGCGCAAACCCACGGCCTAAGGTCGGGTCCCAGGTCGTCCGTGGGAGGCAGTGAGACCTCCCAGCGTGATGTCCTTCTGCAGTTTCTTCGGGGGCGAGGTCTTCCAGAACCATTTTGAGCCGGGTACGGCCTGTGGCCTTCCGGGAGGGCTGGGGGCAAGGCGGCATTTGGGGGTGGGGGAGTTCGGAGCTCCAGAAATGGGAGGCGAGGGGCAGATCGGGGTCACAGAGTTGGGGTGCTCTTGGGGCCATGAGGGTGGGGGGTGCCGCAGACATCCCTCCAGGGGGACGAGCCTGCGGTGTGAGACTGGCATCTGGGGTCAAAGTGCAGGGGTCAGGGGCACCGGTGGGCAGGGTCACTGTCGAGGTGGGGACAGGCTGGCTAGAGGAGCTTGCGACACCCCAGAGGTTAGCCCCGTCCTTCCTCCCCGGGTTCCTGGGACCGCAGGGGAAGTTGGCACAGGATGTCCTGCTAGGCTTGGCTGGGCAGCTCTGCCCTCGCCCCCGCCTCCAGGGCCTTAGGGTTGTATAACGAGGGTGCTTCATGCCGCAGTTTGACCCGGCAGCCTGGGCAGCTCTGAGGCTGGCCGCCTCCAGCCCGAAAGCTTTGAGAGGCCCAGGCGGGCAAGGCTGGTGACTGTGGACTAATTTGGTAAAAACATGCCCAGAGGCCCATCTAGGGACCCGCTCCCTGTGAAGGGATTTGCTGTGTGTGTGTGTGTGTGTGTGTGTTGGGGCGGGGGCAGGGTGGTGACACCAGCGGAAACACGGGTGCACCTGAGATGCTGGTGGTCCCAGGTGCTGACTCCCAGCAGCCACTGCTTCTTCCCCTCTGCCCCCTCCTCAGGTTGCTGGTAGGGCCATGTAGGTCAGAGTCCAGAAGAGCCTGTTCCCCGGATGGCAAGTCCAGGCTGTATACTTTGAAATATTTTATTTATTTATTTATTTATTTATTTATTATTGGATAGAAACAAAGAAATTGAGAAGGGAGGGGGAATAGAGAGGGAACGAGACAGAGAAACACCTGCATCCCGGCTTCACCACTTGCAAAGCTTTCCCCCTGCAGGTGGGGACTGCTGGCTTGAACCTGGGTCCTTGTGCCCTGTAATGTGTGTGCTTAACCAGGTGAGCCACCACCTGGCCCCCCACCCCCAGGCTGCACTTTGCAGCACCTGTGATCTTTGGGGAACAGGATCTCCACCCTGGCTCTGTCTTCTTGGGCTGTTCTCATCAAGTGAGCAGCAGAATGGCATCATGGGAAGGCAGGGCTCACAGAGCTCCATAGTAGGGCATGCAGATAGGGACTAACTGGGTACTGCTTGCCCAGCCTCAGTTTCCCCCTCTGTGATCTGGAGAACCCCTATGGGGGAGGGTGAGGAGTGTCAGGGACAACAGTGGTGACTTGGGCCTGGCCCAGGACACGGTAGTGTCTCTTCACTCAGCCAGGGCAGGCCTGAGGGTGGGAGGTGGGGACATGGGAGCACAGCCCAGCTTGAGCGTGGGGACCGCTCCAGCTTTCTTGGGTGGGGGACAGGGTCTTAAAGCCCTTCCGCCTGGCCCCTTTCCCTGCCCTAGGTGACTACGTGTGCGCCAAGTGTGGCTATGAGCTCTTCTCCAGCCGCTCCAAGTATGCACACTCGTCCCCATGGCCGGCCTTCACTGAGACCATCCACGCCGACAGCGTGGCCAAGCGGCCAGAGCACAATAGGCCTGAGGCCTTAAAGGTGGCAGCACTGCTGGGCTGGGCAGGGGGCTGGGATGGGAGGCTGGTAGCTCTGTGGGGGCTTAGGATCTGCTCCAGGCCTCTGACCTCAGCCAGGGGAGCTGCCACCCCAGACTGGAGGGAGGGCTGGGAGGACAGGGTGGGGTGATGGGCAGCTCCCAGGAAGGCTAATTGTGCCTGCACATGTTCTGAGAAGCTCCCCCGCTGGTGGCAGGAGGGACAGTGCCCAGGCCCCAAGCTCACGGACTGCTGGGCTCTCCCAGGTGTCCTGTGGCCGGTGTGGCAATGGACTGGGCCATGAGTTCCTGAATGACGGCCCCAAGAGGGGACAGTCCCGCTTCTGAATCTTTAGCAGCTCACTCAAGTTCATCCCCAGAGGTAAGCCCACACCTAGCCTGAAGACGCCTGGCCCCAGAGCCCCATGGGGGTGGTGGGGGCCCTGCGTGCCTGTGGGATGGATACCCAGACGGTGTGATGTGTCCTTCTGACAAAAGATTCACTGGGTGCTGGGAGACAGCTCAGCTGGTAGAGAGCCCCCTTTGTCATGCTCTAGGACCTGGGTTTGAGACCCCATTACCACACGGGAGCACCTTGCTTGACACATAGTGAAGCAATGCCGTGGTCTCGCTTCTTTCTCTCTCTAGCCCATTTCCTCTTTTTCACCTTAGGGGTGTGGAGTCTACTGAAGAGGTGAAATCATGTAGGCATGGAGCCCCGGGCAAAACACTGGTGGAAAAAAATAATGTGTTAATTCTCATCAGAGAGAAAAAGAGATACAGACAGAGAGAGAGAGCAGGGCGCTGCTCAGCTTTGGCTTATGGTGGTGCCAGGGCTTGAACCCGGGACCTCTGGGGCCCCAGGCATGTAAATCTGGTACATGACCTCTGTGCTGGTGCCACAGCTCTCTTTGTTCCTTTGTCATTTTCCATCATGCAGATCTTGGGGGGAAGGAGTGAACAAGACTCCCCCACACTGGGCACTGGAGCCTTCTTGCTCCCCTTGGCTGGAAGGGCTGTGGGTGGACTAGGTTGGGGATTCATTTAGAAGGGGGTTGGTTTTCTCTCCCCCCCTCCTTTCTTTCAGGCCAAGAAACTTCTGCTGCCCAGAGGAAGTAGGCTGGACCCCAGGTGACCCTGTGGGGGTACATCTTGCCACCCCACTTTGAATCAGAACCCAGACCTTCAGACAGGGAGGGGCTACAGAAATCAGGAAGCCCCCAAGTTGTTGGCTGTCAGCAGGCTGACCTCGGGAACCACAAACAGCATTTTCTGCTTTGGCCCTCAGCCCCTTGCCCCATGCTGCCTGCTTCCTGGAAGGGTCAGGACTGGGCTGGAGGCTCCCCTGTCCTCCTGAACACAGGGGGCTCAGGGCAGGCTCCAGGCCTAGGTTGGCTCTCGATGACCCTGTGCCCACCTTTTCTTCTCTCCTGCCTGTCTGTACCCCGTGTGAGACATGGTTCCAAGCTCTACCTTCTCCTGGGCCTGCCTGGCGTTCCTACAGCCACCGCATGACTCGCTCTGGCTAAACCCTGCCTGGCAGCCAGAGTGCCGAGAACCTGTGACTGGGAGCTGCCTGGCCTCTGTCTTGGGAGGAGCGGCCTGCCTGTTTCTCAGTCAGTGTGCAGTTTGCCTCACTGGGCTTGGGAAACAGGAAGTGAGGCCCTGTGGCCTTGGTCCCACCTTCAGGCCTGGGTGGGGCAACCCCTCCCTCAGGAGTCTTCTCTGGAATGGGCAGGGGAAACAAACATAAACACTCGAGGCCCCCATCTGCTGTCTGGGTGATTTCTTCTGTTTGGGGGCTGGGGATGAGACCCCAACTTCATACCTGGCAAGTAGCCTGGCTTTTACCCCAGGGTCCCGGCTCCTCCTCTGCCCTGGTTTCTTCCTGTTTGGGCCCTTCTGTGTCCCCAACTGGTCACCAGCTAGAGAGGAGCCTGATTCTGGGGCTGGCCTCGCTGCCTCGCCTGGCCTGGGAGCACTGTCAGCCCAGCCTGTGGCTGAGGGATGGGAGGGAGCAGAGGTGTTGTTTGCTGAGTCCTCTGGGCTCCGGGGCTGAGTCTCCACCCTCTGGGCAGGGGCTCATGCTCCTGGGAGGACCAACCAGAGGGTATTTCAGTGCCTCTGCCCACAGCTCTCCCTTCCCATCTGCCCCAGAGAGAAAGTGGCTCTGGGAAGGTAGAACCCAAAAGGCAGAATGCACTAGGGGAGCTGAGGGCCAGGGGACCTTGGACATTGCTCCCCCTGCCCCCTGTTCTCCGGGGCTCTGCTCCTGCCCAGAGGGGCCCGAGTGTGGACTTGGCTGAAGAGCAGACTGGCCTCACCCTCCCGCAGACCTCCGCCTCAGTCTAGCTGTGCCCCTGCGGCTGCCTGCCCAGCTCGGACCAGCAGGGGGCACTGAGAGTCTTGGCAGGTGTCTGGGTGGGTCTCTCCAGCACCATCAGCCTCGTGGGGTGATGTAGCTGGCTGTCCGCACCCCAGCCCTGCCCCGCACTCATCTGCACGTCCAGGTTAACAGGGTTGGGCTGGAGGTAGGGAGCTGGAGAGACCAGGTCGTGCCCCAGGATCCTGAGGTTCCCTCACAGGACGGCCACCTGCAGGTCTGTCTCAAGGTGAAGCTGTCTCCTGTGGGCACCTGTCCCCAGCCCTCCTGGGAGAGCCAGGGGCAGCAATCTGTCTGTGCTCTGCAGATACAGCTGGCAGCTGTGGGTGGGCCAGGCATCTTGGGCCAGAGATGGATGCAGGTGGAGAAGGCGGCTCCATGGGTGCATGCAGGTGAGGGAAAACTGGCCATGCTTGGGGCTCTGGGCCGTAGCTGGCCCTGTGGCCCTGGAGGGGGTACAGACCCCAGAACCTCCTGGCCTGAGACTTGTGGACAGGGCAGGCAAGTGGGAGGGTGCGCCCTTGGTCACTGCCAAGGCAGGTATTGTGCCCCTACTCCCAGATGAGGACTGGCAAGGGAACCCCCATGACGCCTGTTCTGCACCGATCTGTCCAGTTAAGATCCACCCTCCCATGTGCGCTGGGACTGTGCACAGGACGGCCGGCAGGGGGCGCGCGCTCCCTGTGCTGCCCGGGCCATGGGCTCCGTCTGGCAGTTCCAGAACTCGCCGCCCCCAGGTCACAGCGACAGTTGCGCCAGATCTGGGGAAGCAGGACCCCGGCACCACCATCTCCGCCCCTGCCCTGCCCTGACCGCCGGTGGAGCCCCGGGGGCCAGAGGCACAGGGCGGGCCGGCCAGCGCCTCCCACAGACGCACGGCCCCAGCGCCCCTGGGCCCCTGGGACTTAGCCCAGGTCATGCCACCTCCACCCCCGGCTGGGCCTGGTGGTGCAGGGGTGGGGGTCGGGCCCTGCCTGGAGCCCCTCCCAGTTTGGTGGCTCTTTGAGGCCTTAGTCTTGGCTGCCCCACTCCACCCCCAAGCAGACTCTGGCGTGTTGGGGGGGCGGGGGGGTCGGGACAAGGGTGGAGATATTGTCTTCTGTGTGTGAGGGTGTGGGGCTGATTTGGGGTCCTTTTTGTGCATGGAGGTGGGGAGGACTCGGTCTCCATTTTCCCTGATCCAGGCTTCTCCTGGGGTCAAGTTGAACCCGAGCTGCTCCACGTATGTCTGTCTCTCCAGTCTCTGTAGGGGCAGGGGTGTGGAGACATGGAGCAGCCCTCCACCCTGGGAGTCTGGCTGGACTTCCCTGGGCCAGGGCAGGTGTGTGGGGACAGGCCTATTCCCAGCCTTCCACTCTGGTCGGCCCACAGCCCGAGACCCATGACTCTGCTCATGGCCACCTCCAGCCAGGGGACGCTTGGAGGCCAGGTACCCAGGGATCTTTCCCAACAGGCCGAAGAGCTTGGGGGAGGGGGGTGGGCGGAGTCCTGCTTCTGTGGGGACTCTGCTCCTTTTATTGTCATGTTTTTCTTTTTAGGTATTTAAATATTTATTTATTTTGTATAGGAACAGAAATTGAGAGGGAAGGGAGAGAGAGGCAGAGAGACACCTACAGCCCTGTCTCACCACTTGTGAATCTTTCTCCCTGCAGGTGGGGATCAGGACCTTGAACCCTGGTCCTTGTGCTCTGTAGTGTGTGTGCTTAAATTAACTAGGCGCTAGGCGCCACTACCTGGCCCTATTATCATGTTTTAAAGGTTCATTTATTGTAGCCACCAGGGTTATGGCTGGGACTCTGCCTGCACATATCCACTGCTTTTTTTTTTTTTTTTTTTTTGACAGAGGGCAAGAGAAGGAAAGGGAGAGAGACAGAGGAGGAGGAGGAGGAGGAGAGACATCTAGTACCCGCTGGTGGCCATCTCTTTGGGGCCATTCCCTCTCCAGGAGGGAATGCACGCTCTGTGCTGGGGAATCTGGAAACCCCAACAAACACAAATCAAGACCTCTGGCCCCTGTCGCCCGCTCCTCAGCCTCTGAGCAGGCGTGGGGACACTTGGACAGCCCTTCCGGGCTGGGGGTGCTGCTGAAGTGGGGGAGGGGGTGCTGGGCCCCAGAGAAGCAGCAGGTGCAGCTGGAGCTGCAGGGCGAGTACCCGGCCGCCAGACCCCGAGACAAACTCCCCCCTGCGTGCTCGGACAGGCTGCTCCCTCGGCCCACGGACCGCCTGCTGCGGCGGGTAGGGGCAGGCCCAGCGACAGAGGCCTGGGGTCTTCACCCTGGGGGTTCCAGACAGGGCCACCGGGGTGGGAGTGCTGGAAACTTGTGTAGGAGTTGAGGACCGTACTCCCAACCCCGCCTCCCCCAGTGGCCCCCGCAACTCTGGGCCGCCGCCTCCAGGAAGCCATCCTGCCTGCGTGGGAGCCCAGGTGGTGGGGACAGGACAGAAAAGGCCAGCTCCGCTTCTCGGGGAAGTTGCAGGACCCAGGTTTGCCTCTGGGGTCCGAGCGAGGTCGGTCTTGGCTAGTCTCTCCGCCGCCAGGGCTGTCACCAGGCGTCCCCGAAGCCCCTCAGTTGGGCCGGGCCCGCGACTCGTGGGTAAGCAGGAGGGTCGGGGGGAGTCCTAGATGCGGGTCCCGGGCGGGAGGGGCGGCCTTGTCACCGCCGGCGCGGCCCGGGGTCTGGAGCCGGGGCCCGATGCCGGGTGTTTGGTGCGGCAGGTCTGGGTCCCCGCAGGGGCGGGCGGAGCGGGCCGTGGGCGGGGCGCCGGGAGGGGCGGGACCCACGGGCGGCGGGCTGGGCTCTGCACCCGGCGGAATGCGCGCCCCGCAGCCCCCGCAGCCCCTGCGCGGCGCTGCCCCATGGCAGGTAGCGACCGGCCCGGGGGCGATGGGTCTGGGGTCGCGGGGCCCGGGCGGGGGGCGGCGCTGCGGGCGCCCCGGGCGGCTGTGCTGCTGTGCGCGCTGGTGCTGGGCGCCTTCTGCCTGCGCGCCCTCCCCGGCAGCCGCCCGCCGCCCGCTCGTGCCCGCGCCCCCGCCCCCGCCCCGCCGCCGCTGCCCGAGCCGCCCGGGCCTCTGGGGGTCCGCGGGCCGGGGCGCCGCCGCTTCCCGCAGGCGCTCATCGTGGGCGTGAAGAAGGGGGGCACCCGCGCGCTGCTGGAGGCCCTGCGCTTGCACCCCGACGTCCGCGCGCTGGGCTCCGAGCCCCACTTTTTCGACAGGTGCTACGACCGCGGCCTCGCTTGGTACCGGTGAGCCTGGCGCACGCGGCCTCCCCGCACGGTGGCGGGGCCCTGGGGTCTCGGGGCACCCTGGGGTGCGGATGGGGGTGCGGGCGGCGGGGCCCCGACGGCGCGGTCGCTCTGCTGCGGAAAGGAGGGGTCTGCCGGGCCAGAATTTGCCCGAAAGGCGGGAAGCTTCCAGAAGCTGCCGCTACCCCTTTCTCTGCTGGGGGGGGGTCGCCTGCCCCGCTCGCTCCGGGTGCGGGTGCGGGGGAACCGGTCGTGGGGGGCGGCCCTGCTGAGTGGTTTCAAGTCTGTCCCCCTCTCTCCAGAGCAGCACATCTGTCCTCTGGCCACTCACCCCCGCGAAGCATCTAGCTTTTTAGAAAGTGTCCCCCCCCCAAGACCTCGGGCGGGAGAAGAAGGGCTCCCCAGCCTCCTTGGTCTAGAGAAGCAGTGGCTCGGTACCACCAGCTCCCATGACCCCGGGGCACTGTGTGGAATGTGGGGGACCCTGTCCTCGACAGAAAGCACTTGGGTGTGAGGCTTCCTGCCCTTGTGCCCAGGCCTGCCCTTACCCTAAGTCCTCCCCCCAGGCCTCCCCCCCCCCCCCACACACACAGGAGAGCATGTCGCCCTCTCCCTGCCCCTCTCCCCAGCTCCTCAAGCTTGGGCCAAGGAGGAGGAGCCTGCCTGCTCAAGATGGCCTGGTGGGTTAGAGGGGCACAAACTCTGAGCTCCAGCTCCCCCAACATTGTGGCCCCTCCCCACATTGTACCCCATTTGCTCTTTCGCCTTTGCATGAAATCTATCACAGGGTGTGGGGTGGGAACAGGATGTCCTGGCTGCTGGGTTCTCAAGTCTGGCTGCATCTTGGGGTGTTGGGAAGTGGGAAGATGATGGGGAGCCAAGTCCACCCTTGAACCCTGGGGTCCTCTGAGCTCAGGAATGGCATCATCCCAATAACCTGCTAGGGTAGGGGAGGAAGGGAAGGAAGTGGGTGATCCCTGGCAACCTCCCCAACAAAGATTTGGGGGTTGGGTCCTGAGCTAGGGAAGACTGGAGGAGTTCTCAAAGATGCTGGCACTCCTGTGGGGCGAGGGTGGAGGCCAGGCGCTCAGCTTCAGAGAGGCTCTGGGTGGGAGGAGCTTAGGTTCCTAAGACTCTTCCCCCAACCTCTGCTTCAGTTTCCCCAGTGTCTGTTCTCTGCACCCAGGATGGGACACCCAGACAGTAGGGCTCAGTTCTGGACAAGCTGGGGGTGGGGAGAATATCAGAGGAGGGGAGGACCTCCCCACCCTCAGTTTCTGGGACACCTGGTTCCCCGGGTGCTGATCTGGCCTTTCTCCTGGATGGGCTGACTTTGAGCCACCCCCCCCCCCCCATCTCCCCCGTTAGGCTCATCTCCCCAGGTACCAGACTCAGCACTTTCCACCAGCCACCTTATCCTCACCACCTGCTGTTTGCTGGGTGCTGGGCTCACAGCATGCGCCAGGAGCAGGGGTGGGTCACAGAAAGGGGGCGGGGACAATCCTACTGGGTTCCTGGGGCAGGAACACAGGGAGCAGGGGGCTACACAGGGCCACCTGGCTTTCTGGGGGATTTGTCTGCCCGCAAGCCTGAGCGGAAGCTGCTCAGGGCTGGAGGTGCTGGAAGGCCAGTGGGGGTGGGGTGGGGTGGGAGCAGCTGGGAAATGCAGACCAGATGAGTGGCGGCTTGTCAAATGTTCCCAGTGTACAGGCAAAGTCTCCGCTTGCCTCCTCCCCATTTCCCCCTCTCCCTCCCCTGTGCAGGCTGGGGGGAACTAATTCACCTTGAAGTTCTTCATATATCAAAGTGGCCTGTAGAGGCTACACCCCTTCCATGCAGGGGTGGGGTGCCTGCTTTTGCTCTGACATCCTTGGGGCTTCCCTTGGACTCTATGCAGGCTTCCCTCCTCCAGACTAAAGGATGGAGGGGCCCTGAGAAGGAAGGGAGGGCTCAGAGGCCACTTGACTGTGGGGCAGACAGTGATGGAGGGCACCTTAGGCGGAGGAGGTGCTGGAGGCTTGCTTGCCTGCCCTCTGCCTGGCTTCCACCTGCCCTCCCTTTTTCCGGCTGTTTACTCAGCTGCCCCTGTGTGCCTGCCTCAGCCTGTGCCACCTGGCTGCAGGCTTAGGTCACCTGGGCCTTCCTGGGCCAGGTGTGCTGCGGGTCTGTTCCTAGGGTGGCGAGCTTCAGGCCCAGAGCCAGCAGGGGCTGTTGTCTGGGGGCTCCCAGGAAGTGAGGGTGGGGTGGGCAGAGGAGAACCTAGAAGGGCTACCTCCACAGCCCCACGGCCTTCACTCCCAGCCAGGTGTAGGAGGATGGAGGACGGGAGAGACTATGGTCTTGGGCCAGGCCATGCCCAGCCGCCTCACTTACTGTCCCCTGCTGGGCCAGGCTCTGAGGGTGGCACCACCATGTGACCCTGCTCAAGACAGTAAAACTAAAATCAAAGGGCGGGGGGGGGCATCTGGGAAGAAATGGGGGTGAGCACCCTGTGTGGGGGACACTTGTCTTAATTGATGGTCTCACATAGGAGACGCGGACAGTCACTTAATGAGAATGTGATGGTAATTACCGTGCAGGGGTGATGCTGGCAGAGCCAGATTGTGAGTGGCAAGTCCTGGCATCACGGGAATCTGGTCTAGGTCAAGGGTCACAGCCGGATGTGGTGACCCCTTACCGTGGCCAAGCTAGGTGAGCACCCTCACACCCTGTACTGTGATGTATTTATTAAGGAGAGAGAGAGAGAGAGGTTCAGGAGGCAGCATCATGGTTCAAGAGACTCTCCTGCCTGAGGCTCTGAGGTCCCAGGTTTAAGCCTCAGCACCACCATCAGCCAGAGCTGAGCAGGGCTCTGGTCTCTAGTTAAAGTAAATAAATAGGGGTGGGGTGGTGGCACATGTAACAATGTACAAGGATCCTAGTTCAAGCCTCCAGTCCCCACCAACAGGGGGAAACTTCAAAAGTGCTGAATCAGTGCTGGCAGGTGTCTCTGCCTCCCCCTTCTGTCTCTATGTAAATAGGTAAATTAATTAATTAATAAAGTAAATAAATAATTTATTTATTCCCTTTTGTTGTCATTGTTTTATTGTTGTAGTTATCCTTGGATAGGAGAGAGAAATGGAGAGAGGAGGGGAAGACAGAGAGGGGGAGAGAAACACACCTGCAGACCTGCTTCACCGCCTGTGAAGCAATTCCCCTGAAGGTAGGAAGCTGGGACTTGACCGAGATCCCAGGTCCTTGCGCCTCACTCCACCTACGCCTAACCCGCTGCGCTACGGCCCGACTCCCTTAATAAATATATATTTTAAAGGAGGTGGGGAGAGAGAACCAGAGCACGGAGTTCTGGTCTGCCCACTGGGCCCCTGGCACAAGCAAGCCTGGCGCTCGCTAGTTGCTGTGTGGCCTAAGTACTTAACCCCCTCCCCCCAGGACGTGGGTGGGACCTCTAAATTCTCTTTGAAGGGCACAGACAATCCTCCAAAGGCGACAAGGTCCCCTCTGCTGTCAGCACCGGTGTTTGAACCACTATTACAGTGAATAGTGGCCTGTGCGGTTTAGCTACTCTGGACGCTTGCTTGCAAGTCCCGTGCTGGGGCTGGACTCCCTGGACTCAGCCGCCTCTGGTGCGTAGGGGTGCGGGCCTGCAGGGCGGGGCCTGGGGGCTCTCCGCTCACACTCCTCCCCACCCCCTTCCCCAGGAGCCTGATGCCGCGCACCCTGGACGGGCAGGTCACCCTGGAGAAGACGCCCAGCTACTTCGTGACCCGCGAGGCGCCCAGGCGCATCCACTCCATGTCCCCCAACACAAAGCTGATCGTGGTGGTGCGCAACCCGGTGACCCGCGCCATCTCCGACTACGCGCAGACCCTGTCCAAGACGCCCGGGCTGCCCAGCTTCGGCGCGCTGGCCTTCGGGCGGGGCCGCGGCGCGGTGGACACGGCCTGGAGCGCGGTGCGCATCGGCTTGTACGCGTTGCACCTGGCGCGCTGGCTGCGGGTCTTCCCGCTGTCCCGCTTCCTCTTCGTCAGCGGCGAGCGGCTGGTCAGCGACCCGGCCGGGGAGGTGGGCCGCGTGCAGGACTTCCTGGGCCTGCGGCGCGTGGTGACCGCCCAGCACTTCTACTTCAACGCCACCAAGGGCTTCCCCTGCCTCCGCAAGGCGCGGGGCGGAGGCCGGGCCCGCTGCCTCGGCCAGTCCAAGGGCCGGCCGCACCCCCGGGTGCCCGCCGCGGTGGTGCAGCGCCTGCGGGACTTCTACCGGCCCTTCAACCGCAGGTTCTACCGGATGACCGGCCAGGACTTCGGCTGGGACTGACCGATGTCTGTGCGGGCCAGAGCCGGGGGGAGGGCGGGAAAATAAAGTCCGCTGCTGGGCTCTGCTGGTGATCTTGAGGGGTGGGGGAGCGCCGGCCAGGGAGTGCCACTGGCGGGGTCCCCAAGCCCCAGTCGCAGAGCCCAAGCGGGGACTCCTGGGTCTGGGGGTGGGGGGCAAGCTGGGAGGGGCTAGGAAACGGAGACCCGGGTGGCCCTCCTTTGGGGCGCGGGTCTCACTCTGAGGGCTGCGCCCCTGACCTCAGCTGTCAGCCTCCCAGAGCCGCGTGGACTCTCCTGCAGACCTGGTGCGTCTGCTGCGGAGGAGGGGAGGAGGGGAGGAGGGGAGGAGGGTGGGGCCCAGAATGAACCGCCCCTCTGGGCCTACAAGACACGCCCACACAGTGGGCCACGACCACAAGGCCGTATCCCTCTCAGCCAGGGAACACGCCCACAAAACCAGCCCACGCCCACCAGGCCCACCGGCCCCTAAGTCCTGGCTTCACAGCTGTGTTGTCACGTGACTCCTTCTGCCCCCAGGAGTGAATGTCCAGCTGCGGCCCAGCTGCCAGCGTCAGGCTGGGGTGCCCTGTCCACTGCGGGGTCCTGGTTATTGGGTCCTCACCCCACCAGGGTTCCAGGGCAGGTGACTCCAGCCTGTTTTTTTCTTTTTCTTTCTATTTATTTATTCCCTTTTGTTGCCATTGTTGTTTTCCTTGTCGTTGTAGGATGGGACAGAAAGATCAATGGAGAGAGGAGGGGAAGGCAGAGAAGGGGAGAGAAAGATAGACACCTGCAGACCTGCTTCACCGCCTGTGAAGCGACTCCCCTGCAGGTGGGGAGCCGGGCATCCTTACTCCATCCAGTTCTTGTGCTTTGGGCCATGTGCATTCAACCCGCTGCGCTACCCGTTTTTTTTTTTTTCTTTTATTATCGTTATTCATTTATTGGATAAAGGACCAGAGGGCAGGGGGTGATAGAGAAGGGAGAGAGACAGAGAGCCACCTGCCACACTGCTTCACCACTCACAAAGCTTTCCCCATGCAAGTGGGGACCAGGTGTTTGAACCCAAGTCCTTGCGCATTACAACATGTGCACCCAATCAGGTGTGCCACCATCCAGTCCCAGCCTGGGTTTCTTATCTTTTTGTTTGTTTGTTTGTTTATCAGAGCACTGCTCAGCTCTGGCTTATGGTGGTGCAGGGCACTGAACCTGGGACTTTGGAACCTCAGGCATAAGAGTCTCTTGGGCTTCTTGTTGGACATCTCCCCAGTGTCAAGGCCCACTGTGAGCTGGGGCCCCTGCAGTTGCCTGACCAGTGTCTATCCCATGGGCCTGATGGTCAGCTGGCATCAGACGTCCCCTGCCCAGATAAAGCTCAGAGATGTGAGAGTCCACCCCTGAGCCCCTAGTTCCAGCCCAGAGAACACTACCTCCGGAGTGACCATAAGAGGCCAGCACTGTCACTAGGCCCTGCTGATGGTTTGCGGAGACTGGTGGACACATGGTGGCAGCTGAGGCAGGTGCTCGAACACCCTCCCCAGCTCCTAAACTCCACCTTGGATGGGCAGGAGGGCTAGCCAGGCTGCAGAACCCCCACTGGGGCGCTGACAGCCCCTCCCCGTCTTCAGTGAGACCTTTGCTGCCCAGGGCTATCGCCAAACAAGCCAGATCCATGGTTCTGACATGCTCCCCTGCCCCCACTGCTGGAGAGCGAGGGCCAGATGCCTGACCAGGCCGTGGCCCCAGCCTGTGGTCCTCTGACCACCCTCTACACTTGCCCAGCCTCTGCAAAGTTGCCCCTCTGTGTTCTTCTTGCCACTCAGCCATGCGTGCACTCCTGGCTCTGTTAGGTCCTCACACTTCCCCCTTCCCCTTCTAGAAGCTTCCTGTGTGCAGCACTGTGGGACCCCTGGTGTGCCATGTTTGGGGTCCAGGCTGGCTCAGAAGGCAGCACAGGGAGCAGCTGGCCTCTATGTGCCCCTCTAGGATGGCCTGCCTGCCCACATCCAGCACCAGATGCCCAGCTGGCACACAACACATGGAGGGCAGATGTGGGGTTCTCCCTGCCTGGCTGTGGGGGCAGGGCTCTGCAGGATAGTCAGCAGCCATTAGTTAAAGTCCCCAGATTGCCTCTCCTGCTGCCCTGTGGGTTTCCCATGTTGGAATGTACCAGACAGGGCACACAGACAGTGCCTACTCTGTTATGCTCTTCCTGCTCCTCCCAGTGGAGGAGAAAGGGCCAGGAACCCTCACTCCACCCTTGACCCCAGACTGAGGTGGGGTCCTCAGGCCCAGGAGGCCAGGAAGGGAGTGGGAGAGGCCTAGGGAGGTTACTGCTTCCAGCTTGGGGGTCCCCTTGTCCCAGGTTTCCTGGACACCATGGGCTGGGGCACTGGGACCTCAACAGTCAGTCTCTGCCCAAGTGGCGCCCCAGAGAGCAGAGCAGGGTGTGGGGGTGCATAGTGAATTTCACCCATGGGCCCTAGAGTCCCTTCCTGTGTCCTGGAGACAGCCCTGGAGTTCCCCACAAGGCCACAAAGTTTCTGTCTCTGTCTCCTTTCTGGCTCCTGCCCTCTCTCTGGCACTCAGGGGCTTCTCCTCCAAGGCCTGATTCTTTGCTCTGAGCCCCAGACAGGCCCTGCCCCCAGGCAGCCTGAGAGCACAAAGCTAAGGACACAAGAGCCAAAAGGTGGGAGGGATTAGGAGGGGAGGGAGGGGATCTGAAGGAGCCTGGGCAGCAGTGGCCTGGGATGCAGGGCTGTGGCCATGAATAGCCCTTGAATTAAAGATGGATGTGTAAACGCAACCTGGCACACCGGTGTTCACAGCAGCACTGTTCACAGGAGGCACAAGGGGGAAACAGCCCAGGTGTCCATCAAGGATACATAGATAAGTAAAACACATCATAGCCACACAATGGAGTATTGCTCAGCTATGAAAAGGAACAAGGCTCCCCTACATGCTGCAGTACCAGCCTGGAGCTGGCACACTGCGTGTCTGATTCTGTTTCTTCTACTTTTTAAAAAGATATTTTGTGGGGGTTGGGCGGTGGCGCAGTGGGTCAAGCGCACGTGGCGCAAAGCGCAAGGACCGGCATAAGGATCCCAGTTCGAGCCCCTGGCTCCCCACCTGTAGGGGAGTCACTTCACAGGTGGTGAAGCAGGTCTGCAGGTGTCTGTCTTTCTCTCCCCCTCTCTGTCTTCCCCTCCTCTCTCCATTTCTCTCTGTTCTATCCAACAATGAACAACATCAACAATGGTAATAATAATAACCACAACGAGGCTACAACAACAAGGGCAACAAAAGGGGGAAAAATGGCCTCCAGGAGTGGTGGATTCATGGTGCAGGCACCAAGCCCAGCAATAAACCTAGAGGAAAAAAAAAGATATTTATTAATGAGAGGGATAGGAGGAGAGAAAGAGAAAGAACCAGACATCACTCTGGTACATGTGTTGCCAAGGATCGAACTCAGGACCTTCCACTTGTGAGTCCAGTGCTTTATCCCTATGCCACCTCCTGGACCACTCTGATTCTATTTCCATGAAGGTCCAGAACAGATAAAACCCAGACACACATAGGCGCTTATGAGGGGCTGGGGGCCTGGGAGTGAGTGCTGGTGGGGACAGGTTTCTTTGGGGCACATGATGTTCTGGAATTAGATGGAGGCGTCGGTTACACAGCACCATGACTATGTCCCACTTCACTGAGCTGGTCACTTTGGATTGGTGCCCTTTGTTAGTGTGCATCTGAAGTTGGAGGTAGGGACTAGGTGACAGTTCACCCCTTCCATGCAGAGGCTGGACTCACCACTCTGGACTCCTGCACTGCAGACAGAGAGACTCCCAGGAAACTGGGAGCTGCAGCCTTCTCCTCCCTTTGGGCCAAGAGCTGCTCTGCTAAACCCTCTCCTTCTTGAACCTTGGGCAGCTCCCCACACCAGGCATTCGTCCCCCGATGTGAACTGTGCTCTAGAAGCAACATCCTGGGAGCCAGGCTTCTGGGGACTTGGGTTAGGCACTGGTCTGCGTCCAGGGAACGGTGCTCCGATAGTGAGGCCCACAGGGGAGTCTTTCCATAGTCTTTCCATAGTCTTTCCAGAGGGGGCACAGGAAGGACCTCACCCCCTAAAGCCAAGGGGACCTTCATGTGCATGCAGCTGCTGGCCCTCCACCCTGTCCTGCTCCCCAAGGGTTTAGGGATAACAGGGCTCCTTGCAGTGACTCCTCTTCAAAGCCGGGGACCTCAGACACTGGGCCAGGCACCCTTCTTTGCTGCCAAGCAGCCCCGCCACCCGCCAAGGAATTCCTTTCATGCCGCTAATCGGAGCCACATTGCAGGAGCTTTGTCTGCAGGAGCCGCAGGAAAACGGTCAGTCAAGCAAGACGGTTCCTGTGAGACTGACTCCCAGGGTCGGCACTAGGAGGGCAGAGCTGCAGATGAGCTGGGGACGGCGGGGCTGTGCCTGGCTCCCCGCAGCCCTTGGGAGGGGCAGGTCAGATTCTATCCAGCCTTTCTGCGTATCTGATGGGAGCAATCTGGAGAGCCTATAAGCACCGCGCCCCGAGGAGATGGGTGGCTGTGTTAGGGACTGCTTTGTCAACCACAGGATCTTGGGAGAAGCATCTGGAAACTGTCTGCCCCTGGTCACATAGTCTGGACTCTGCTTGGGCAGCAGGGGAGCCCCTCCTGCCAGGAGTGTGGGCTGGGGCTGCTCATCCTGTGGGGTGCAACATAGGGAGACACAACAGACAAGAGAGAGCCTCTCAGGGTGCAGGGCACAGCCAGGGCTCCAGGGTGGCCAGGAGTCCATTAGAGGTTCTCTGTTTCCCCTGGGGAGTTCACAATCCACCCAGAGAGAGCCAGAATGCAGGGAAATAGAATGGGAGTGAGTAGATAGCATAATGGTTATGCAAAGAGACTCTCATGCCCGAGGCTCCAAGGTCCCAGGTTCAATTCTCGGCACCATAAACCAGAGTTGAACAGTGCTCTAGAAAAACAAAAAACAAAAAACAGAGAAGAGGTGGAAGGAGGGGAAGGAGATGGAGCTTCCCTTCCCCGCCCATCTCTGCTGGGCAGATCCTGAAGTGTGCTTCAAGGAGTCCACCTGCGGCACGGCACCGAGACCAGCACGCACTCAGTCACTTCTGTCATGCTGATCCGCCAGCCAGCTAGGTCACCACCCCCACCCACAGGTGGGTAGCCCGAGAAGGGACAGTGCAGTGGGCAGAGGTCTTAGACGGCCCCCAGTATTGCAGTCCCAGATGCAGGCCCCTCAGGTGTGAGTTTGACAGTCATCACTCTTGAGACTGGCTGCTCACTGGCGTCTCAGCTGGCCCTGACCTTCTCAGTGGGCTTTCTCTTGAAGTAGTCTAGTTGCTCTTGTTTAAGTATTTTATTTTATTTTTTAAAGATTTTTTAATGCTTATTTATTTATTCCCTTTTGTTGCCATTGTTGTTTTATTGTTGTAGTTATTATTGACCCGGGGGCTCGAACTGGAATCCTTATGCCAGTCCTTGCACTTTGCACCACCTGCAGTTAACCCGCTGCACTACTGCCCGACTCCCTAGTATTTTCTTTTCTTTTTTTAAATATTTAAATATTTATTTATTTTCCCTTTTTTGTTGCCCTTTTATTTATTTATTTAAGAAAGGAGACATTAACAAAATCATAGGATAGGAGGGGTACAACTCCACACAATTCCCGCCACCCAATGTCCATATCCTATCCCCTCCCCAATAGCTTTCCCATTGTCTATCCATCTGGGAGCATGGACCCATGGTTATTGTGGGTTGCAGAAGGTGGAAAGTCTGGCTTCTGTAATTGCTTCCCCGCTGAACATGGGCATTGACTGGTCGATCCATACTCCCAGTCTGCCTCTCTCTTTCCCTTCTTCTTCTAGCGTTTGCCCTTCTTCTGTAGCCAGTCAACAGCGTCAGGTTGAGCCTGATGTAAAGTTTCGAGACCTCCTTTGAATCTGGAGAAGTGGCAGTCATTGACTATGTGGGTCATAGTCTGTAGCCGCAGGGGCAGTTTGGGTCGTCTCTGGCTCCCCAGCAATGGAACATAGTGGCGCACCGGCCATGGCCTAGCGATTGAGGAGGGCCCAATCATAACGTGCTAGGTCAAAGCCGGGTTGACGCTTGCAGGGGTCTGTAATGAGGTGTTTGTTCTTGACCTCAGCTGACTGCCAACTCTGTTTCCAAGAGTCTGGAACAGAGAAGTTCAGTGTAGGCGTAGGGGACCAGATTGGATGACAAGACTTGAGTGGGTGAAGTTCAGACTTTCCATGAGTTGTTGCCAGCGGGCTTGGCGTGCTGCATCCAGGGAGGCAATGAGATGGTCAGCCATATCTGGGTCGCATTCAGCATCAAGACAAGGTGTATAGTTAGCACATTAGCACGTCTCCCACGAGGAATAGCTTGGGAAGCTGCTTTGAAGATGGCTTGGCGGAAGCGTCTGTAGGAATCTTCAGAGGGGATAGAGTTAATTGGAATTGCAGGAATAGATTTGTTGGTAAGATCACTGAACAGACTCCAGTTTGCTTTCTGAAAGTTCCATCTTAGTTTCTCCGAGCACAGAATCAGTGCGAGCTGGAGACCAATGTGGATGATAGCTGGGCGGTGATGACTGTGCGGGAAGATCTTGAGAACTTGTCTTGTAGCGGGAAAGGCTTGGCTGTTGACTGTGCTAATCGAGCACAGGTCGGGTGACGAGTCTTTATTCCATCTAGCACTGTGCAAAGAGCCTGGCTGTTTGGGATCTTATAATAGAGAGAGGTCATTCGCTGAAGCCCAGTCGGCTAAGATAGAGCCGTCAGCACGAGTGGAGGAATATCCCCAGTATTGGTGATGACTATTAAAGTCTCCAACGTAAACGGCTGGGTGATTCGGGCTAGGCAGGACCTCATTATCCCATGAGGCACTGAGAGGCTTATATACGTTGATGAGCTGAATAGTTCCAATAGTAATGGAGTCGTAGAAGGTCGAAGAGGCCGTATGGTAAACGTCCGCAAGATACAATTTAGCATAGATGGCTCGGCCGTGTTTAGGATGGAGATTATAGCATATTAAATCGAATCCACTGATGGTGAATCGAGCAGCTTCATCGACTACTATATGTGTTTCTTGTAGGCAAATAACATCTGCCTGATGCTGTATCGCCAATTGACCAATAAGAACACGTTTGGCAAAGGACAGTCCCTCAACATTAAGTTGGAGGACTTGAAGAGCAGGACAAACAGCTTGAAAGCTGTCAGGAGCTGCTTGTTGCTGGCTTTGAAAGTGACTGGGATCCATGTGGATTCAGTCGGCTAGGAAGGATCATCAGTTTCCCCAATGAATGGGTACTCTCTTTCCCTAGTAGGGTGGGTCTCTGGGGAAGCGGAGCTCCAGGACACATTGGTGGGGTCTTCAGTCCAAGGAAGCCTGGCCGGCATCCTGATGGCATCTGGAACCTGGTGGCTGAAAAGAGAGTTAACATACAAAGCCAAACAAATTGTTGAAGAATCATGGACCCAAAGGTTGGAATAGTGGAGATGAAGTGTTGGGGGGTACTCACTGCAAACTCTAGTGTACTACTGCTTTCAGGTATATAATATATTTTGCCCTAGTTTGTGGATACGTGTGAACATATGCTCTATCTCACAGAACCTGGTCTATATCTAGGTTTTGGGACTGTGTTAGGAAGTGAACCACCTGGGATAGAATTAGAGAATACTATGAAAGAAAAGGTCTCACCCGAGTAATGAAGCTGAAGGGTTGTCATTCCACACCTGAAGTCTCTGGACACAGTCTGAGCTGAAGCATGTTGAGGTGGCACTCGTTGTGTTGATTAGTTTGCAATTGGCAGATGCAATATTATTTGATATGAATTGGGAGAAGCATGTGGGAAAGTGGGCCCTACCTTAAGGTTCCAGGATTGGGGGAAATATAGGCTCTATAGTGGAAGCAGGAGGTTCCTGCTGTCTTAGGGTTCAAGAAGACAATGGATAGTTATTGTTATCATCACATTTTTTGTTAATTGGGTTAACTTTGAAAAGTCCCTTTGTTAGGGTTTGCTGTCTAATAGCCAGTATTTTGTATATAGCTGTGCTGTTGCCCTTTTTTATTGTTGTAGTTATTATTGTTGTTGTTATTGATGTCATCATTGTTGGATAGGACAGAGAGAAATGGAGAGAGGAGGGGAAGACAGAGGGGGAGAGAAAGACAGACACCTGCAGACCTGCTTCACTGCTTGTGAAGCTACTCCTCTGCAGGTGGGGAGACGGGGGCTTGAACCGGGATCCTTATGCCAGTCCTTGCGCTTTGCGCCACCTGCACTTAACCCGCTGTGCTACCTCCCGACCCCCTATTTTTATTTTCTAATTTTGGCCTGCCCGTGTTCAATTTACCACACTACTGTAAGCCAGGGCTGAGCAGTACTCTGGTTAAAAAATAAAGAGACGAATTAGCACAGCGAGTTAAGCGCAAGGACCAGCGTAAGGATCCCAGTTCGGACCCCCAGCTCCCCACCTGCAGGGGAGTTGCTTCACAGGTGGTAAAGAAGGTCTGCAGGTGTCTGTCTTTCTCTTCCCCTCCTCTCTCCATTTCTTTCTGTCCTATCCAACAACAACGGCAGCAATAATAACTTCAACAATAAAACAACAAGGGCAAAAAAAGGGAATAAATAAATAAATATAAAAAAAATATAAAGAGAGTGGTCCAGGAGATGGCGCAGTGGCTAAGGCACTAGTCTCTCAAGCATGAGGTGCTGAGTTCAATCCCCGGCAGCACATGTACCAGAGTGATGTCTGGTTCTCGCTCCTCCTATCTTTCTCATTAAAAAATGGTTAAAATGTTTAAAAAATAAATAAATAGAATGGTCTGGGAGGTGGCACAGTGGCTAAGGCACTAAACTCTCAAGCATGAGGTCCTGAGTTCAATCCCTGGCAGCACATGTACCAGAGTGATATCTGGTTCTTTATCTCTCTCTCTCCTATCTTTCTTATTAATAATTAAATAAAATCTTAAAAAAAAAAAGAAAGAGAAAAGATGAGAGAGAGGGAGAGAGAGAGAGTCCTGTGCAGGAAACACCCCTCTCCAGCCCTGATGTTTGTTTTCAGCTTCTGAAGCTGCAACTCTTGAGGTCGGGCAGTAAGAGAGGAGACAGAGCCTCTGGTGGGGAGGCTGCAGGGCTGCCCCTCCCTCCCTCCCCTCACCCCTCCTGTGCTAGGACCTGCAGGAGCCTGCTCTCTGTTGTCAGGAACTAACCCCAGCCACAAGCCTGCACCCTGCAGTAACCACTGTGCCATTTCCCCGACCCAGCCCCTCTCCTAATACCATCACATGTGTGTGTGTGGGGGGGGAAGGGGAGGATTTCCACATAGGAATGGGGGCACTCAGCCCTTAATGGGCGTAGAAGGCAAGGACAGAAAAGTCTGGGGGAGACAGCCCTGTGATAGTGCGCAGGACTTGCACGTGAGAGGTCCCAGGTTCCTTCCCCAAGCACTAGAGACAGCCAGAGCTGAGTGGGGCTGCGGGGGAAGGACATCAAGAAGAGCTCTCCCCAACTCCACCTCTTACTGGACAAGTAACTATCACGTGGAGAGCAGCCCCTGGGGGCCCAGGAAGGGAACCCTAGGCTCAAAGACCTGCCACAGGTCTCAGCCAACTAGCAAGAAATCAGGGACCTCAGTCTTAGAAATGCAACTCTGGGGAGTCGGGCAGTAGTGCACTGGGTTAAGCGCAGGTGGCACAAAGCACAAGGACCAGTGTCCTGGCTCAAGCCCTCAGCTCCCCACCTACAGGGGAGCCATTTCACAAGCGGTGAAACAGTTCTGCAGGTGTCTATTTTTCTCTCCTTTTCTCTCTCCGTTTCTCTCTGTCCTATTCAACAACAATGGCATCAATAACAACAACAATAATAACTACAACAGTAAACTAGGGCAACAAAAGGGAATAAATAAATATTAGAAAAAAAAAGAAAAGCAACCCCCTGTGCGTGCGTGTGTGTGCGTGTGCATGTGTGCATGTGTGTGTGTGTGTGTGTGTGTGTGTGTGGCTAGTGGTCTTGTGGTGACCCCTGTGAGCAACTTATTGACTGCAACCTTGGAATCACTGCTGACTAGAGTGGTTGGGTTTGTGGGCATTTGTTACTCAGCCCAGAGAACAAATACAACAGGGCAAGCTAGCCCAGAAGAAAATTCTAGAAGAAGGGAGCAGGGACCAGACTAGGCTCATGCCACCCTACTGTCCAAGTAGGGTGGGTGCTGGTGTGTGTGTGAAGGGGGTGCCTCACAGTGAGTGACCCCGGAAGGAAGTCAGGGGTAAGTCCGGATAACCTGTCTGCAGGAGTGTTGGCTTCCCCAGGAGAAAGGACTCCAACAAAAGCAGCTTTTGAAAGACAAGGAAAAGGGGGAAGAAAGCAGAGCCCAGTGAGGGTCGCCTGCCCGCCCGGTTGTGGGGCCGACAGGAGAGCTCGAGTTTCACCCCTTTTCTCTCAGATCCTGCGTCTGTCTGCAGGTGAAAGGACCTCCAGGTCTGACAAAAAAAAAAGTCTAAAGCTGAGACGGGGAGGACTTGCCGTCAGTCTGGAGAGGGTGGAAGAGGGGCTGTAGTGTGTGTGTGGGTGTGGGTGTGTGTGTGTGTGTCTTACGAATACTGCTCTCGGACACTTACACAAGCTGCCCGTGACCTCCACATGCCACAAGATAGCTCTCTCCTTTTAATTCTTGCTCACCGCCGAAACTGAAAATGACAAAGCAGCCTGTCTCTCGCCTGTGGCGCCAGGAGCCGCCAGGTGCCCTGCTTGGAAGCCGCGTCTGCCCCTGTGCTGAGGGGTCCTTACTCCAGTGTCTGCTGGTGGGCTCACTGGCACCTCCATGCAGGAGTGGCTGGACTCTGAAGGGTCACATCCATCTCCTCATCTCTCTGGCTTTCCCAAAAGTCTTGGGGTCAGGAGCCAGCTCACGCGGTGTTGTGTGCACCTTGCTGTGGGTTCGAGTTCTCGGGCACATGGAATACCACGGGTAGCACAGAGGAAGCTTTGTAGATGGTGGAACAGTGTTGTGGTCCCTCTCCAACTCTTTCCTCTCTTCTCTCTAAAAAAAGAAAAGCACTAAGGAGATCACTCTGCAAAGGCCCTACCTCTGCCCCTCAGCCCAAACAATTTTCCCTCCTTAATTTTTTTAAAAAATTTATTTATTCCCTTTTGTTGCCCTTGTTTTATTGCTATAGTTATTGTTGTTGTTATTGATGTCATTGTTGTAGATAGGACAGAGAGAAATGGAGAGAGGAGGGGAAGACAGAGAGGGGGAGAGACAGACAGACACCTGCAGACCTGCTTCACCACCTGTGAAGCGACTCCACTGCAGGTGGGGAGCCGGGGGCTTGAACTGGGATCCTTACATCGGTCCTCGTGCTTTGCGCCATGTGCACTTAACCCACTGCGCTACCGCCCGACTCCCCCCTCCTTAATTTTGTTAGAGTGTGAGAATACAGTTCAACTCTAAGCCCTCACATCCCATAACTGATGCCACTGATAAATTAAAATTTTTTTCTCTCTTCTAATGATTTATTTATTTTTGGGAGGGGATTTTTGCCAAGGATCAACTTCAGGGCCTTACACATGCTGCAATGTTCTTTTTTTATTTCTTTTTATTATCTTTATCTATTTATTAGATAGAGACAACCAGAAATCGAGACGGAGGGTTGGATAGAGAGGAAGAGAGAAGAGACACCTGCAGCACTGCTTCACCACTCGTGAAGCTTTCCCCCTGCAGGTGGGGACCGGGGACTTGAACCTGGGTCCTTGCGCATTGTAATACGTGCGCTCAATCAGGTGCGCCACCACCCGACCTCCCTGCTGCAATATTTTTGTTTTGTTTTTTCCTACAGGGTTATCACTGGGGCTCGGTGTCTGTGCTATGAATCACTGCTCTGGTGGCCATTTTCTCCATTTGTATGTGTGTGTGTGAGACTGTTATTGTTGTGAGATAGGACAGAGAAAAATTGAGAGAGAAGAGGAAGACAGAGAAGGGGAGAGAAAGATAGACACTTGAAGACCTGCTTCACCGCTTGTGAAGCGACCCTCCTGGACTTGGGGAGCCGGGGGCTCAAACTGGAATCCTTGTGCTTTGTACTATATGTGCTTAACCTGTTGCACCACTGCCTGACTTTTTTTTTTTTTTTTTTTTTTTTAGGTAGAGACAGAGGTACACACACACAGAGAGACCACAGCAACAAAACTTCCTTCAGTGGGATGGGGGCCAGGCTCAGACCTGGGTCATGTACATGACAGAGCAGCACACTATTGAAGTGAGCTATTCCATCGCCATTATTTATTTGAAAGTCTGTTTTTGTGCCGGGCTAGCCTGAGGGTGTTTCTTCCCAGGCACGTGCTCTCTGGGTTGGAGAGAACTCGGTCTAGGCTGCTGAGTATCAGCAACGTGGGAGAGGAAACAAGAACTCTTGTGGCTGAGTGGGAACGCAATGCAACGCTGCCTTTATTGACCCGCCTTTCTATCTCCTGAAGCTGAAGTGGTAGGTTGGAAAAGGAAATGGGGAGGATAGGGGGTGGGGAGAAGAGCAGGGAAAGTAGTAAACTTCCATCTGACCAGTGGGGATTAAATCAATACCCTCCAGGCAGAGTGGGTCTCAGGCAAAACAATGATTATGCAAATAGACCACAGCATTAAGCAATGGAGCAGGGGGGAGCTGGCATAATGCCCAACATTTTGGGGCCAGGTGTTGATGTACTTGGTAGAGTGCACATGGACCTAGGTTCAAGCTCCAGGTCTCCTGCAGGAAGGAGCTTAAAAAGTGGTGAAGCAGGAGTCTGACGGTAGCGCAGTGGGTTAAGAGCATGTGGCACTAAGTGCGAGGACCTGCGTAAGGACCCTGGTTTGAGCCCCCGGATCCCCACCTGCAGGGGAGTTGCTTCACAAGGAGTGAAGCAGGTCTGCAGGTGTCTATCTTTCTCTCCCCCTCTCTGTCTCCCCTCCTCTCTTGATTTCTCTCTGTCCTATCCAACACCGACGACAACAATAACAACAACAATAATAACTACAACAACAATAAAAAAAAACAAGAGCAACAAAAGGGAAAATAAGTAAATAAAAAAAGAAGTGGTGAAACAGTGCTATACATCTCTCATCCTCCTCTATTTCCCTCTTTTCTTCTCAGTGTCTTTCTTGCTTCATTCAAAGTAAATAAGATATTCCTTTTAAAAGGTCTATTTTTTTCTTTAATAGCTTATCTTTAATATTTTATCTTTCACCAGAGCACTGATCATCTCTGGCTTATGTTGGTGCTGGGAGTTCAGAGTATCAGGCATGAAAGTTGTTTTCATAACTATTATACTGTCTCCTTGACCTTATTTATTTATTTATTTATTTTTATAGAGACAGAGAGAAATTGAAAAGGAAGAGGGAAATACGGAGAGAAAGGAGAACCATTTCACTGCTTTTCTTCTTTCTTTATTTTCTTTTTAAAAATATATACATATTTTTAATATTTTTAAATTTATTTTTATTTTTTAACCAGAGCACTGTTTAGCTCTGACTTATGGTGGTGTGGGGGATTGAACCTGGGACTTTGGAGCTCAGGCATGAGAGTCTGTTTGCATAACCATTATACTATCTACCCTCCACCCATATATATATTTTTTTTTTCTTTTTTTTTAATTTTTTTTTATTTAAGAAAGGATTAATTAACAAAACCATAGGGTAGGAGGGGTACAACTCCACACAATTCCCACCACCCAATCTCCATATCCCACCCCCTCCCCCGATAGCTTTCCCATTCTCTATCCCTCTGGGAGCATGGACCCAGGGTCATTGAGGGTTGCAGAAGGTAGAAGGTCTGGCTTCTGTAATTGCTTCCCCGCTGAACATGGGCGTTGACTGGTCGGTCCATACTCCGTCGGCCTCTCTCTTTCCCTAGTAGGGTGGGTCTCTGGGGAAGCTGAGCTCCAGGACATATTGGTGGGATATATATATATATATTTTTAACCAGAGCACTACTCAGCTCTGGTTGGTGGTGGTATAGGGGGTTGAACCTGGCACCTTGGAGCCTCAGGCATGAGAGTCTCTTAGCATAACTGTTATGCTATGTAGCCCTGCTCTTTTACTTTTTTTTTTTTTTTTTTAACCAGGGCACTGCTCAGCTCTAGCTTATGGTTATGCAGGAGATTGAACCTGGGACTCTCAGGCATGAGTGTCTCTTTGCATAACTATTATGTTATCTACTCCTGCCCAATAACTTTTTTTAAATGATTTTATTTATCTTTTTTTATTTATTGGATAGGAACAGCCAGAAATTGAGAGGGAAGGGAGTGATAGGAAGGGAGAGACAGAGAGACACCTGCAACCCTGGTTCACCACTCACAGCTTTTCCCTTGCAGGTGGGGACCAGGGGTTACAACCGGGGTTCCTGCGCACAGTAACATGTGCACTCAACCAGGTGCACCACCACCTGGCCCCACTATATATATTTACCAGTGTTATCATTGGGGTTTGATGCTTGCAAGATGACTCTACCACTACAGGTGGCCACAGAGGGAGAGAGAGAGAGAGAGAGAGAGAGAGAGAGAGAGAGAGAGAATGGCTCTAGGCTCTGCTCCACCCCTTGTGAACTCCCCCCACCAGAAGGTAGGGGTTGGGGGCTTGAACCTGGGTTCTCATGCATGGTGTGTTCTGCTGGGTGTGCCACTACTTGTCCCCTCACCCCCATACCTTTTTGAAAATGAGTTTGGATGGAATCACTGCCATTAACTTGAACAGTTTTTTTTAAAGATTTTATTTATTTATTCATGAGAAACATAGGAAGAGAGAGAGAAAGAACCAGACATCAGTCTGGTACATGCACAGCTGGGGATTGAACTCAGGACCTCACGCTTGAGAGTCCAACGCTTTATCCCCTGCGCAACTACCCGAACCACAACAATTTTTGTTATAGAGTTCAAAAAGCATAATTTTTCTTTTCTTTTAAACAAGATCTCTCTCTCACTCTCTCTCTTTCTTTTGCCTCCAGGGTTATTGCTGGGGCTTGGTGCCTGCACTACAAATCCACTGCTCCTGGAGGCCATTTTCTTCCATTTTGTTGCTCTTGTTATTGCTGTTGTTGGATAGGACAGAGACAAGTCGAGAGAGAAGGGAAGACAGAGAAGGGGAGAGAAAGATAGACAGACGCCTGCAGACCTGCTTCACCGCTTGCGAGGTGATGCCCCCTGCGGTTGGGGCTCGAACCTGGATCTTTGTGCAGGTCCTTGTGCTTTGTGCCATGTGCGCTTAGCCCAGTGCAGCAGGTCCCCAATACCTCTCTTTTTCTTTATTTGGTAAGATAAAATTTGAGAAGGATGAGGGAAATAGAGAAGGAGAGAGAGAGAGTGAGAACTCCTGCAATACTTGCTTCATTCATGAAGCTTCCCCTGGCAGGTGGGGAGTTGGGGCTTGGACCCTGGTCTTTGCATATGGTAATATGTGTGCTCAACCAGGTGCACCACCACCCAGACCCAAGCATCGTTTTACTAAATTTTTCCACTTGCTTCCAAACACAGGGGGACTGATGTGGTAACTTGCCTCTTGCCTATTGAGAGCCTGGCAGATGTTAAGAGCAGCCGTGACAAGTGTGGTCTTTATTCTGTGTGAGGTGGGGGCGGGTGGTGGGGGTGGCCAGGCCTCTGCAGTGACCGCCTGCGTCTCAGCAGCTTTGAGCAATTAGTGCGGATCCCCTGACAGTGCCCTGCCTGAGAGCTCAGGTGGGCTTTGTCTCCACTTGTCTAATTGCAGAGACAAAAGGCCTTGGTACCTGGTGCTGACATGGGGAATTCGTCAGGCCACCATGAGACTGTGTGATCACTGTGACCTTAGGATCATAAAATGAGTGGTCCAGAGGACATCTTTTTATGGCCCAGAAGTGACAATACTGTATTGACTATTTTTAGCTGTCACCAGGAAATGAGCTGTCCCTCCTCGGCCAAACCCCCTCAATCTGACCTAACCCCCAGGGAAAGACTCACAGTGTCTGCAACTCTGCACCAACATTACAGATGGAGAGGGGAAAAAGCCTGTTCTTTAAAATACATAAGTTTATTTGTTTTACTTTAATGAGAGAGAGAGAGAGAGAGAGATACACAGAAAGAGACCAGAGCACTATTTAGCTCTGGTTTATAGTGGTGTGGAAGACTGAATTTGGGGCTTTGGAGCTTCAGGCATGAAAGTGTTTTTGCATAACCATTATGCTATCTCCCCTGTCAAGGTTTCTCTCTCTCTCTCTCTCTCTCTCTCTATATATATATATATATATATATATATATATTTTTTTTTTTTTTTGCATCCAGGTTTATTGCTGGGGTTTGGTGCCTGCACTATGAATCCACTGCTCCTGGAGGTCATCTTTTTTCCATTGTTGTTGTAGTTGTTGGATAGGAGAGAGAGAAACTGAGAGAGGAGGTGAAGACAAAGAAGGAGAGAGAGAGAGAGAAAGACACCTGCAGACCTGCTTCACCACTTGTGAAGCACTTCTCCCCCCCCCCCCACAGGTGGGGAGCCAGGGGCTCGAACTGGGATCCTTGCTCTGGTTCTTTTTTTTTTTTTTTGACTTAAAAAATTATTCATTTATTCCCTTTTGTTGCCCTTGTTGTTTTATTGTAGTTATTATCGATGTCATTGTTGTTGGCTAGGACAGAGAGAAATGGAGAGAGGAGCAGAGAGGGGGAGAGAAAGACACCTGCAGACCTGCTTCACCGCCGGGATCCTTTCACCGGTCCTTGCGTTTGGCGCCACCTGCGCTTAACCCGCTGCACTACCGCCTGACTCCCCCCTTACTCTGGTTCTTATGCTTCGCACTATATGCGCTTAACCCAGTGCATCACCGCCTGCCCCCCCCAAAGTTTGCTTTTAAGAATACTGGAAAGTGAGAGTCAGGTGGTAGCGTAGCAAATTAAGTGCATGTGGCACAAAGCGCAAGGACGGGGCTAAGAATCCTGGTTGGGGGGGGGCTAAAAAAAAAAAGAATCCTGGTTCCAGCCCCTGGCTCCCCATCTGCAGGGGAGTCGCTTCACAGGCGGTGAAGCAGGTCTGCAGGTGTCTGTCTTTCTCTCTCCCTCTCTGTCTTCCCCTCCTCTCTCCATTTCTCTCTGTCCTATCTAATAACGATGACGTTGATAACAACAACAATAATAACTACAACAATAAAAAAACAAGGGCAACAAAAGGGAAAATAAACAAATTAAAAAATTAAAAAGACGGGAGCTGGGCGGTAGCGCAGCGGGTTAAGTGCAGGTGGCGCAAAGCACAAGGACCGGCATAAGGATCCCGGTTCCAACCCCGGCTCCCCACCTGCAGGGGAGTCGCTTCACAAGCGGTGAAGCAGGTCTGCAGGTGTCTATCTTTCTCTCCCCCTCTCTGTCTTCCCCTCCTCTCTCCATTTCTCTCTGTCCTATCCAACGACGACAACAACAATAATAGCTACAACAATAAAACAACAAGGGCAACAAAAGGGAATAAATAAATATAAAAAATTAAAAAGAATAATAATAAAAAAGAATACTAGAAAGTAGCCCTGGAGGTGGTGTGGTGGATAAAACATTGGGCTCTCAAGCATGAGGTCCTGAGTTTCATCTCTGGCATTGCATGTGCCAGAGGGATGCTCTGTTTCAAATAAATTAGTAAACAAATAAATATTTTTTTCTATTTAGTCACTTTTGTTGCCCTTGTTTTATTGTTGTTATTGATACCATCGTTATTAGATAGGACTGAGAGAAATGGAGAGAGGAGGGGAAGACAGAGAGGGGGAGAGAAAGACAGACACCTGCAGACCTGCTTCACTGCCTGTGAAGTGAATCCCCTGCAAGTGGGGAGCTGGGGGCTCGAACCAGGATCCTTACGCAGGTCCTTGCACTTTGTGTCACATGTGCTTAACCCGCTGCGCTACCGCCCAACTCCCAAATAAATGTTTTTGAAAGCACAGTGGGGAAAAGTGAAGTGTCTTGGAGTTCTACAAAGTAGACCATAGAAGTTGAAGTCAACCTGCATGGACACTGAAATGTGAAGAGAGACAGCTGTGATGTCCTCAGATGTCCTAAGTGAAGGCAGGCTGGGGTGTGTATGTGGCTCTGGGCCCCATTCCTATCTGATCACGTGAATACACACACACACACACACACACACACACACACTCCAGTGAACTAGACCACTTTACAGTTTGTTTGTTTTTAAACTCTAGATGAGGATCTCAAAATATCATTTGGCTTAGAGAAAAAAGCATAAATTATTGTGTGGATCCCAAAGAACATTTACGGACCTGTAGCTAGCTCACCTGGTGAAGTGTGCACTTCTTTGCATAGGAGGCCCCAGGTTTGAGTCCCAGCACCACATGGGAGCACCTTGAACCGCACCAAGTGTCCTCCATGGATGGTGGAGTGGTGCCGCTGTGTCTCTCCTCTCTGTCTGTGTCTCCCTCACTTTTCTCTTGAGTAAAGAATAAGAAACAGGGCTGTACACGTGTGAGACCCTGGATTCATTCAAAGTGTCATTAAAAACACAGGGCCAGGGAAATAGCCCACTTGGCTAGAGTGCTACTTTGCCATGTGTGTGACCCAGTTTTGAGCCTGGTCCCCGCTTTGTTGAAGGAAGCTTCGAGGCTGTTCTCTCTCTGTCTCTCTCTCGCTATACCACCCTGTCTCAAACAAACAACAAACAAACAAATAAAGTAGCAAAAACAAAAGTTAATTGGGGAGACAGAACAGCGGTTAGGCAAAAGGCACCAAAGGTCTCAGGGTCAATCCTAACATCATCATAAACCAGAGATGGACAAAGCTCTGCTTAAAAAAAAAAAAAAAACAGGTAACTTAAAACAGACAAACAAAAACAAAAAACAAGACCAGGGGAAGAATGTCCTTGTTATCTTCTCGTCACACTCCCCTAGCTGGTTTGAGAGTGTCTACACTCCAGGGTGCTGACTGTGTAGCCTCACAGCGCTTCTTCAGTCAGATATGCAGTGACAGAGAACGCAGCTGCATGCCCCGTGCTCCAACAGGAAGGACAAGCAGACACCAGGGGCCGCTCTGCTGCTTTGGAGCAAGAAGCCCTCTAGCTCGCTCTGGGAGAACTGAGTGAGAGAAGCAGAGGGTAAGGCCTCTCAAGCTGCTTCCCAGAGGTAACCTGGAATGAAGGGCAGCAGTGGTCCTCGCTACCCACAGAGCTTCCCTACAAGCCCACCGTCTGGGCCCTTGGAATGCCTGGAAAGCGTGAGCCTCCGACACACAAGACACATTTTCTGCCTGTCGTCGTGAGGAGCCGGGAAGTTGACTGAGTACTTGGAGATACACAGCATTATTTACATATCATATAAATTAAGTTAGTGAATCAAGTCGATTTAATTAACATCAGAATTTACTTCAGATAAAGTAGCAAGAAGTGCGGCTAGACAGTCTGCTTTTGTCCCCATCCTGAGGTGCCCCTTGACACCGTCGGAAGAGACTGTCCCACATCCTACAGCAGACACAGAGGATCAGAGAGAAGTGTGCTGTTGGGTGGACAGATACACAGCGGAGGAGGGTGTGGACCAAGGCTCCAGTTAGTGGCTGCTCCCTGGATAGCTGGAGGGGTCCCCTGAGGAGTCATAGGACTCCTCAAGTTTTCCTGTTGCCCCCTTGTCACATATCCTAGCCAGCTTGACAGGGCCACACTCCGGGGAGGTGGTAGTATAGCCTCCTAACATTTCTTCACCCGGACACGCATCGATTTCAGCTCTGACCTTTGCTCACTGACTGACTTGCACAGTGAGTGAGAAGACTGGGCAGCCCCTGCCCTAGCTTCCCGGCACCCCGTCACGCCGTCACGGATGCATGGAATTGGCAGGTCCGTGCTGTTGTGAAGGACATACTGAGTCTCCCCCCCACACCCCCAAACTGCTACAAACATGGAGAAGCAAATGCTTTACACGGTGTGCAGATTTTGTTTCTGATGGCAGACAAGAGCAGCCCACGTGGCTCCTGTGTGGAAGGGCCCGCTGGGTCCTGGTGAGAGAAAGTACCCTAAGTAGCTTTCAGCAAAAACTAATTTACTCAACTATGACAAAACAGAAATTCAGAATAGCAGGCCCCCCAGGCACAAATGAAATGGATGCAAACTATTTTTATAGCTTTAAAAAAATTACTTCAGATTGACTTAAAAGGCCAGTTCATTCTCTTGGAAAGGTCAAGACATGTTCTGTTAAAGACCAAGGCTGAAAAGGGATATGAAAAACACCATAAACTGTATTGAATTTGAAATGGTGGGAACGTGGCCCTTCATTTTGCTTTCCATTATGATCTGAGGGAAAAATGGTAAATGAGGTAAAGCAAAAATGCTGTTTTGATAATAACATAAACCCTGTCCCTGATGGTGTGTTTTCCTTTTGCAATATCTGGTTGTATAAGTATTAGCCTCATTTTCCTTTGTGGAGGCAGAATCGCAGTAATTGGAGTCATGCTACGTGGTGCTAAGGTGGAGGGCAGCTGACTGATGTATGACATCAGCTGTTGGCCCAACCAAACACTCTCCCCCCCATTAGTATTCTTTTTTAAAAACATTTTATTTATTAATGAGAAAGGAGGAGAGAGAGAAAGAGCCAGACATCTCTCTGGTACATGTGCTGCCAGAGACTGAACTCAGGACCTCATGGTTGAAAGTCTAGTTCCTTAGCCACTGCTCCACCTGCCGGACCACCCCCATTAGTATTGTTGTAACAAAAATCAGTTTCCTCGCAGCTAGTGGGACTGGTGGTGCACCTGTCATGTGCAGAGGCTGGGGACTGCCCTCTAGGTTGGGGGTCACGCTCCGGGTCCACAAGACTGGAAAGAAACTGAACCACAGGGGCCAAGTGGTAGTGCAATGGGTTAAGCACACATGGAGCGAAGCCCAAGGACCTGTGCAAGGATCCCGGTTCGAGCCCCCAGCCCCCCACCTGCAGGGGGGTCGCTTCACGGACGGTGAAGCAGGTCTGCAGATGTCTTATCTTTCTCTCCCCCCTGTCTTCCCCTCCTCTCTCGATTTCTCTCTGTCCTATCCAACAACAACAAAAGCAATGACAACAATAACAATAATAACGAGAAGGTTAACTTAATGGGAAAAATGACCTCCAGGAACAGTGGATTCATAGTGCAGGCACCGAACCCCAGAGATAACCCTGGAGGCAAAAAATAAAAAGACAGAAAGAGAGGGAGGGAGAGGGGGAGGGAGAAGGAGGGAGGGGTAAAGAGGGGGAGAGAGGGGAATAAGAAGAGAGGAGAGGGGGAGAGAGGGGAATAAGAAGAGAGGAGAGGGGGAGAGAGGGGAATAAGGAGAAGAGAGAAGGGGAGAGAGGAGGAGGGGAGAAGAGGGGAGGAGGAGAAGGGGAGAGAGGGAGAAACTAAACCACGTGATCCGCAGGCCCAGCAGCGACCTGGGCGTGGCGAGGGCGGGCGAATCTCGTCAGAGCATGGGGGCGGGGCCTGAGCCGTGTGGGCGTGGCCTGAGCTCGAGGCGGGGCGCCAGGGGGCGGGGCCTCGCTAACGGTCGTCCGCTGTCGCCCGAGGCGCAGTCTGAGGAGCGGCGGCTGTGGAACCCGGGCGGGCGGACGCGGCCTCACGGGAGGGAGGCTGCTGTGGGGCGCGCGGCGGGCTTTGCGGGCGCGGAGGTGACACCTCCCAGGACCCGGCGGGCGGGGCGGGGCGGGGCGGGGCGGCCTCCTAGCTCTGCGCTCGCGTGCGGGGCGCTGCTGACTGAAGAGCGCGGGTGTCCCGACCCGGCGGGAGGCTGCGGCCTTGGGGCGGGGGCTTGGGGGGCGGGGGCCGCGGAGGGCACCCCCGGTGCACCCCAAGAGGCGGCCCCTCCACGGGCCTCTCACCGACCACCTCAGAGTGCACCCCAAGAGGCGGCCCTCTCACCACGCACCCCGCGACGCCCCCAAACACCCCACAGTGCACCCCAAGAGGCACCCACTCACCACACACCCCGCGACACCCCAAACACCTCACAGTGCACCCCAAGAGGCGCCCACTCACCACGCACCCCGCGACACCCCCAGACACTCCACAGTGCACCCCAAGAGGCACCCACTCACCACACACCCCGCGACACCCCCAAACACCCCACAGTGCACCCCAAGAGGCGCCCACTCACCACACCCCGCGACACCCCGCGACACCCCCAAACACCCCACAGTGCACCCCAAGAGGCGTCCACTCACCACGCACCCCGCGACACCCCCAAACACCCCACAGTGCACCCCAAGAGGCACCCACTCACCACACACCCCGCGACACCCCCAAACACCCCACAGTGCACCCCAAGAGGCACCCACTCACCACGCACCCCGCGACACCCCCAGACACTCCACAGTGCACCCCAAGAGGCGTCCACTCACCACACCCCGCGACACCCCCAAACACCCCACAGTGCACCCCAAGAGGCGCCCACTCACCACGCACCCCGCGACACCCCCAAACACCCCACAGTGCACCCCAAGAGGCACCCACTCACCACACACCCCGCGACACCCCCAAACACCCCACAGTGCACCCCAAGAGGCACCCACTCACCACGCACCCCGCGACACCCCCAGACACCCCACAGTGCACCCCAAGAGGCGTCCACTCACCACACCCCGCGACACCCCCAAACACCCCACAGTGCACCCCAAGAGGCGTCCACTCACCACGCACCCCACGACACCCCCAGACACCCCACAGTGCACCCCAAGAGGCGCCCACTCACCACGCACCCCGCGACACCCCCAAACACCCCACAGTGCACCCCAAGAGGCGTCCACTCACCACGCACCCCGCGACACCCCCAAACACCCCACAGTGCACCCCAAGAGGCGCCCACTCACCACGCACCCCGCGACACCCCCAAACACCCCACAGTGCACCCCAAGAGGCACCCACTCACCACGCACCCCGCGACACCCCCAAACACCCCACAGTGCACCCCAAGAGGCGCCCACTCTTCACCCCCCACCAGCCTCCCACGCTCTGCATGGGGCAGGGAGGGAGTGGCCATGAGAGCCGGAGGGAGCAGATGCAGAGCTGGGGGGGCAGTCGGGAGACCTGGGGTGGGGCGACAGCCCTGGCAGGTCTGGGCGGGGATGTCCCGTCCTCAGAGCGGCTGCACCACCTTGTCATCTGTGAAGCTGTCACCTTGTCACCTGAAACCGGACCTGATCGCCTGATCTTCCTTCCCCTCCAGCTTGGCGGTGGCAGGTCCCATCAGGCCGAGGCCTCGGGCCTGGCAGCTCCTGTCCCTACTGCCCCTCTCTGAGTTGCCTACACTGGAGTCACCCAGGTTCGGTACTTTAGGTGAGGAGTGCCTGAGCCTTGGGCTAGAGAGGAGGACAAGGAGCCATGCGGGACAGTAGTTTCTGAGGCATAGTGTAGTCTGCAGTACCTTCTCAGGTCGTTTGTTTTGTGTTGATTTTGTATTTCTCAAAATATCCAGGTAGAGAAGCAGGCCATCATCAGGTGTGGGCGTGTGGACGGATATTCTGAATAGCAGAAAGTGATTTTCAAGGACTTTGTGCAGACATGTAAGTCAAAGACCACTCCACGTTCTTAAGACGTGTCAGGGGTGGCATTTTGGCGAACTTCAGCATATACAGGGGGTTGTGTTGTTAGGTAAGATCCAGCCGCTGAATAGTTCATCCAGCCTTAAATGTCTAGGACTTGGTACTTCCCCTGGTGAGTGAGTGAATGAATGAGTCCATCAACCAGTCAGTCATATTTTGGCAAGTATTGCACAGACTAAAATTGCAGAGTCACATCGGCTCAGCCAAAGAATGAGTACCTGAACACTGAGAGTTCTCCATCGTTTCTCCGGGTGTCAAGAGGCCTTGAATACAGAAACTGCTACACAGGATCAAAATTAAAAGCAAGTTGTCATCTTCAGAGTCTGTGGACCCCAAGCACCTAAATATGCCTTCCTTTTTTAAAAAACATTTTATTTATTTATTAATGAGGAAGATAGGAGGAGAGAGAGAGAAAGAACCAGACATCTTTCTGGTACATGTGCTGCCAGGGATCAAACTCAGGACCTCATGCTTGAGAGTCCAATGCTTTATCCACTGCGCCACCTCCCGGACCACCTTTTTTTTTTTTTTTTTAAAGATTTTATTTATTGATTGATGAGAAAGATAGGGGAGAGAGAGAGAGAACCAGACATCACTCTGGTACATATGCTGCCAGGGATTGAACTTGGGACCTCATGCTTGAGAATTTGATGCTTTATCCACCACACTACCTCCTGGATCACAGTATACCTTACTTCTGTTTCTCTTTTTTCTTCCCTTCCCTTCCCTTCCCTTCCCTTCCCTTCCCTTCCCTTCCTTCCCTTCCCTTCCCTTCCCTTCCCTTCCCTTCCCTTCCCTTCCCTTCCCTTCCCTTCCCTTCCCTTCCCTTCCCTTCCCTTCCCTTCCCTTCCCTTCCCTTCCCTTCCCTTCCCTTCCCTTCCTTCCCTTCCCTTCCTTCCCTTCCTTCCCTTCCCTTCCCTTCCCTTCCTTCCCTTCCCTTCCCTTCCCTTCCCTTCCCTTCCCTTCCCTTCCCTTCCCTCCTTTCTTTCTTTCTTTCTTTCTTTCTTTCTTTCTTTCTTTTTTTGCCTCCAGGCTTATCACTGGGGCTCAGTGCCTACGCTACTAATCCACTGCTCCTGGAGGCTATTTTTTCCCTTTTGTTGCCCTTATTGTTTATCGTTGTTGTTATTGCTGTCGTTGTTGGATAGGACAGAGAGGAATCAAGAGAGGAGGGGAGACACTTGCAAAGCTGCTTCACTGCCTGTGAAGCAACTCCCCTGCAGGTGGGGAGCCGGGGTCTTGGACCGGGATCCTCACGTGGGTCCTTGTGCTTTGCGCCATGTGCACTTAACCCGCTGAGCTACCGCCCGACTCCTGCTTCATTCTTTTTTGTATTTAATTTTTATTGGGGAAATGTTTTACAAGGTAGTTGTCTTGGGTTACAATTTCACATCTCCCCAAAATATCAACAACACCAAAGTATTATCTCTCTCCATCACAGAGCACTGTGCCCCAGCCACCTAAGTGCATTTAAAACAATTTTTTAAAAATATTTATTTCCAGGGGGTCGGGCGGTGGTGCAGTGGGTTAAGCACATGTGGCTCAAAGCGCAAAGATCGGCATAAGGATCCCAGTTCGAGCCCCCGGCTCCCCACCTGCAGGGGAGTCGCTTCACAGGCGGTGAAGCAGGTCTGCAGGTGTCTGTCTTTCTCTCCCTCTGTCTGTCTTCCCCTCCTCTCTCCATTTCTCTCTGTCCTATCCAACAATGAACAACATCAACAATGACAATTATAGTAGCCACAACGAGGCTACAACAACAAGGGCAACAAAAGGGGGAAAAATGGCCTC